>NC_061087.1:61637139-61652139 GCF_015104395.2 Macrobrachium nipponense | reverse complement strand
CTCTCCTTCCGCTACTTGAAATTTTTTTCTACTTCATCTCTTGCTTCACCCAAATAATTACATACACTTCCAATCCTTTAATAAGAATATAATCACATTTAAAAGAATAGGAGGAGTATCAAATTCTTCAGTTAATCTACTGATTGTTGTCTTTCTGTTCAAAATTAAAGATAAACTTAGTCCCTCTGTGACTTTTGATTTGGTTTCTTCGCATTCTCATTCAAGATGTAGTCTTGGAAAATATGTAGGAGCCTCAAAGAATACTCCTCAAAGTACGTTTAGATTGTCATGGGGGCCTTTTGGAGAGGGAGGGGAGGGGGAGAGGGGAGCTGGTGTTAAGTTTAGAACAGGCATTAGGGAACACAGTAAAAACTGTCAGGCTAACATAAATTACACACACTTTAGAATTCTCAGTAGAACTACATCGTACTTCACTAGCTGTAGGTAGACAAGAAAAGAAAGACAAGAACACCAAACGAGACTGAAAGTTAGGCAAGCCAAGGCAAGGCAAGTCTTGGGACCTTATCGTTTCACATAGATAGAAAGAATACCCTGCTTTCGGCTCAACGAAATTTATTTTAGCGTTGCCTCAGGAGAGGAGGAGTTTTAAAGGCCTTCCCTGACATACCAATTCCGCGAGTACGGTCGTCCAAAAGTTATTGCTGTCTCCATGTTACGTGTTTCACAAGAACCACAAATGAATTTTATATTTATAAACGTATATATATTCTTTTCAATTATACCAGGTATGAAGCCATTCCTAACCGTCATTAACATAACAAACCTAAATCCTTTTCACTGATTTCAGAAGTTAACACAAAATAAACTTGAACAGTATTCAAGGCATGGTGATAATTTCAGTGATAGTATGAATGCTGTTTATGTCAGTAACATAAATATCTAAAGAGAGTGATAAAGACGAATAAACGAAGGAATTATATAAATTTAAAAAGACACCCCCCTTTCTTTCTCTCTTTCTTTGACCGTCCTTATATCCTTATCTTAATATTTATAAACAAACATGAGTGTTCATTCTATTGCTGCTGCTAAACATGGACACAATAATAGAAATGCGTAAAATTGAACTGTATGTTTGCTACATATCTTACATTGACTTTTCCAGAGCATATAAGAAACAGGTATCTATGCAAAAAGGATGATATTTCAACACAATATTTGTTGTGAAATAAATAAAAATATCTTCGAGCCAAATCACCCTAGGAAATAATCATCATTTCTTGGCTTGGAGCGGAGATATTGTTATCAATCACGGGGTAAAGAGATAAGGGAATATGATATGAAAGATGGCCTAATATATAGCAGGGATTTTAATTGTCTATGATATACCTATTTCCCAGTTCATCAGATGTCATGGGAAATTTGTATAGAAACAAACCAAAATTTACAAATATCATCCAATATCAAATTCACTCAACCTTAGAATAAACTCCGCATGTATATTTACAAAAGATATATGATCCATCCCATGTAAAAGACTCGAACCAACGAATGGACGGAAAACGACCATTATCAGTGAAGCTACAATTCGGGTATCCAAAAACTAGCGTCTTTGAAAAGAAGTGATGGATCGTTTATCAGTTGTAAATTTCGTTTTGGTGTTTATTCTGATGTTGAGGGAATTTGATATTAAAGGATACTTGTAAATTAAGGCTTGTAAATGTAAAACAAGTTTATGTGCATTTGACACACACATACGCGCACACACACACACATATATACATATACATATATATATATATATATATATATATATATATATATATATCTATATATATATATATATATATATATATATATATATATATCTTACCTCTTCGAAGTACTTTGGTGACGCTGACCCGAGCGGAGCATCGACCTCTCTCTCTCTCTCTCTCTCTCTCTCTCTCTCTCTCACTCTCAAAACCACATCCATTTCTCTTAACCGGTCAAAGATTTACAGTTCATGATCATTTTCTCAGTAAAATAAAAATGCACACTTAAAAGTTATTAGTGCCCTCCTCCCCGCCCCCTGCCAGTAGCACCACTCCGGAGGTGGACTGCCAGATCCATCTGAGAAAGAAGGGAAAAAATTGCAAATCAAATATAAATAATAATGAATTCTCCCGGATCAAAAGTCCCTTATGAAAGATAACACCTTTTGAAATAAATGTTCAATAGGTAGAAGACAAAGATACATTCGGGCATAAATGTGAGTATTCTTACCCATTTCAGCAGCAAACACCCAAACTAAAAAAAAGAAGACAAGTCCTTGCCGACTGCAATAAGCTGCCCCTAAGTAGTGCCCAATTATCGCTCATCTTTCATATTATATAGCGCAACAGACACTCGCGCACTTATGTACGTAGAGTTAATAGACCCACCCATGAGATCTGATCAAAACCAGACCAGAAGTGTACCTACTTCCGCCCGTGTACAAACACATGCGATCTCCATGCAGTTGGTCGCGGATGCACGAGCGATCTCAGCTCACAGTGAGGTTTTGCTATCCCTTCCACAGTGCAGCAAACCAGACTATGCACTTGCATTATTGCTGAATTATAAAATCTTTGCCGAATAACAATAAAAATTCATTTGTCGATGACATCTGAATCCCATGCTCCCTTTGAGATGTTCATTACCTGCCACTGTTAGATCAAGGCTGATTCAATCATTTGATTCAATCATTTGACTCTTGTACCGGCAGTTGCTGCTATGAATTATACGTGGCAAATTCCAGTTTATTCTGTGGTCATGTTTATTTATATGGTTGAAAATAGCTGAGTTCTAATCAGACTCATATAGAAATAAGTATTTCATTATTATTTGTTATTTGAGAGTTTATCTTTGAGGGTTTTGATGTTTCTTCTTTTCCTTCTCAGACTAGGTAGGCGTATCCATTGTCATGGCCTGGAAAAAACTTACTGAAGGATTACCCAATGAGTAATTAGTTGTCTGTTCTTGATTGTATATCAGGTTCATTGCAGTGCTGAGTTTATATTCTTGTAAATTTGGGGCTGAGGAGACTGATTACGATTTCTCTCTCGTCTTTGTGATGATGATTTGTGCTTCATTCCATCCTTGCAGTCCCAGACATTGGGTTCCATTTTTTTTTATAGATACAGTATGCTGGACTACAACAATCACTTTTGTAGTCCACATTTCTGGCAGTTAAGGCAAATGACACCAGAATGTTTTCCTTATTGAGATGCGATCTCTATTCTGACTACTGGTGGGTGTCCTGGATCGGGTTTATATGTTACCTACCTTTTTTTCTTGATATATGGTAGCCAGTGGTTTATGTGCACCAATTATTCTTGGTTTTTTCTTCCTACAATCTTCCTATCTACATTGTCTATATCAAAGACATCATCCACCAACCTCTACATGTGAATCACCTTTTCTCACACGTTAGATGGTATGCTCCCAAACGAATTAACAGCCCGATGGGTTTTGCAGTCCTTTACATCAATTACTAGTTAACCTGATGCATTGACGTTCAAGATGAGGCATAAATTATAATTGCCTTTTCATTCAAGCCATTCTATATCTGTGGGCTTATTTTGTGGCAATTTATATTATCTGTTTTCCAAGTCTCCATAATTTTGTATAAATTCCCCTAAAGTATTCTTACAGTACTTTCCATGCCTTAGCCTCCAGTAGGCTTCGGAATGGACATACGACCTTAAATCTTCCAAAGACAAGTCTGAAATGTTATCTCATCATTTAGTAGTCTCTGCCGTACCCGGCTAATGACTTTAAATGACTGTTTGATCTAAGTCTCTAAATTACAGGCATCTCCAACATCTTTCCTAGGCTGAATTTGGGTTATCTATGTTTAACCACCATATTTTGAAAATTTCTCTCATAGTAGTTATTGGCTTGGCGACTTGCAAGTAATGGGTTTAAAGGACTTAAACTTCGGGTATTATCTTTCAGCATGAAATTGTTTCAAATAGATCCGCTTTAGATGAAATACATCTAAAGAACAGTTGAGTTACCACAAACAACACAAAAAAGATTAAGTTGGCATTAAGAAATAAATATTCAGTAGTACCAAGAAGATAAACAAATCTAAAAATAAAATACGACTAAAGAACAAAAATATCACGCACTAAATTCATCACAACTGATTAATCAAATAGTTACACAATTTATAGGTAATAGTTATAGAAAAAAGTTCAGTTTACGTTATTCCAACTACTTTATTTGAAGTAAATTTGTTCCATAGGTAATGAAAATGTTTGATATCGGTCTTGATTTAAATCATAAATATTTGAAGTTGTGTAGTTGTGTGTATGTATTCGTGTGTACCTGTCTTCACATTCATTTTCTTACTTTTCTCTTGTCCAACTGGCTCTCAACTGCATTGGTTCTGGTATAGAATCGAGTTGTTGTTTTCTGAGTTACGTTGTTGTCCTCTTTTCCGTTCTCCAAAGCAATTTTCTTGTTCCCTTATCGATTCTTCTTAAATTCTTGATTCTTACGTGGGTTTACTTTGCTGTATTCCTTTATTGTTGGGGTTTTGCCTTCGTCATAAAAAATGGCCCCTCTCTCTCTCTCTCTCTCTCTCTCTCTCTCTCTCTCTCTCTCTCTCTCTCAGTTAACTCTCGTAACGGCGCAACTCTTTACTAATGTTGTTGACTCAATAATATCTGTTCCTATATCAAAGGTGAACTTTGGAGGTCATCACCACTAGTCTCTTCGTACTCATAATAACTTGATGGCAAACACATGACTTCGTCATCCATAACTTGAAGTAGAAAACCTTACCATACACGTCTTGAAGGCTTCACTGTTGCCACTATTAAGTAAACTCACTCCGTGTAGTAGAGAGTATTGTGTGGTAGACAGCATCCCACCGATGCCACCAAAATTCATACTAACCCTGATATAAAGGTAATAATCTAAAATAGCAGTCGACGAGTGGAGTGCATGTTCTCTTTTAAGTATTACTTTGAAATCACTTCTGCAAGAACTCAAAGGTTGTTTTCACTTAGGCATGGTGAGCAAATGATGAATAAAAATAATGTTTCATTTCTATGTTATAACTTAAGGTTTTACTAAAGTCTAGTAGTTAAAAGAGTGCATTGAAGTCCTATGGGAATTTCTTCCAGGGTAGTGGGTTAAGGTGGCTTTTCTCTAGCAACATTCTGTTCAGGGTGTGAAGTCCTTGCTGACAAGAGTTAGGGTAGAAGAGACTCTTCAGCCTTGGCAGGCAACTCCTCTTGAAGAAGGACACTCTGAAGTCAAAACCAGCAGTTGGATAGGACCCTTCAAGCCTTGGTAGGCAATAATTCTTAGAGAAGGTTACTCTGAATACAAACCTTGTTCTACAAACTTGGACTGTGCCATAGCTACTATACTGTGACCTTCCGTGGTCTTGGGTTTGAGTTCATTGCTTAAGGGGAACATTCAAGCATTTTTCTTTCTTTTTTTCTTTTTGTTCACTTTCCTGTTTTTTTGTGATATTTTTTTTTTTTTTTAAGTATGCAAGACAAGCTGATGAGACAGCAAAAGGTATTTGGTAGCTTATCAGGAAGGCTCATTCTTCGTTTACCTAAATCTTGTTTACATAGCAAACCTAGGGGTTTCTTATATGCCATGTAAGGTGTGCCGTACCCATCGCTTTCGGTGTTTTCTGAATGACATGCGGTTAGGTTTATCTATACATTCAATGTAATATTTGTAAATAATGTAAATAGTGTTGTTGTTATTGTTTATTGTTCTGTTGATTTTTATTATGTTGCTGTTGTAATGAGTATCATATAATTTATCAGTTTTGCTACTAGATTTATGTTATCAATTTTAATTCTTTAGGATGACATTGAGCTGATCCCTGAGCCTGCTACTCATAACTGTAAGAAAAATTAATGCAAAAGTATGGCTGTATGCACTTAGAGCAGCTGACCTATATGTCGCCAGAAAAACTTAGAGCGTAATTGCACGGAATTTTTTTTCATTTTAGATTTTCAGTATTGCTGCTATGTATTTGTATTTGCTATTTACAGTCAACCCAAATATTAATGATTTTATATATAGCTGTCTCTTGGAGAGAGTTAGTATACCTTCAAGGAACCCCTGCAACAACTTTTCATATCCTAGGGAACCTATACCTGCAGGCATTTATATAAATTATGATTATATAGTATATATATATATATGATATATATATATATATATATATATATTATATGTATGTATATAAATTACTTAATATAAACCATATAATATCTACAGCCACCATTTGAGTTGTGTAAATTCAGATCAGCTGAACATATTTGTTTAAAGGCTTCTTGTGGAACGTCTGATTATGGAACGAGGAGCCTTGGGTTCTGCGGAACCCTGGTTGGGAATTGCTGGTATAGCTCAATCACAGAATTCAAAAACTTCTTTCATTATTTGTGGAGACTGCAATAAAAAACAGTGAATGGCTACATTCAAATTCTGCAGGTCAACAAGACCAGAATATTTCTGGTAATAGATTAAACTTCATATACACAGATGTTCTAGCTTTCATGAAATCCAAGGTCTGTTAGTATACAGGCACTTCTGATCACTGCGCCATTGAGATGGACATATCTGTCAATCAGTATATTCCTAATTCCACAATTCGAAAAATGGTATGGCTAAAATTTTGAGCCAACTGGGAGCGCATTATTAAAGCATATCAGACACTTGATATTTCAGATGCTAGATCTGATCCAGATCACAAGAAGAAGTTAAATGAAATTTTAAACAATATTTTAGAAAGCTAATTAAATTAAGGACAAATGATCAGCCAAGTTTGATGACAGATATAGAGGACCGTATCATGGCAAACAAAACAAATTCAACATATGGAGACAAAATTCTTAACATGAAATTACACCTTTTTTTGTGTGTCTCGCCACACTGTGCACAGAATTTATCATACAGCTGGGAGAACTTACAATAATTCCTTAACCCTAGACAGGTGCAATGGGTAACGCACAACCTGAGGCGATTTAAAAAAACGTTTTTTTCCCATAAATTATCGCCTGTGTCAAATTGGGTGTGATCGACCTGCAGGTAGCCTCTCATCTACATGCCACGATTGAGTCGATAGGTGATAGAAAATCAAAGTTATTACATAACCATTTCTCAATGAATATTGTGCATAGTCATGTGTCTTTTTTGTGTTGGAAAGTCTGGATGGCTGGTGTGTCTACATCGTGTTTGACCTTGGGAGTGGCTGAGATGCTATATATAGCCATATGGTCCATTTTCCTTTGAGTGCCAATTTGTTTTTTTGTTTTTTTGTTTTTTTTTTTGCAAAAAGCAAAGTTTTTAGGTAAACCTCGCATATTGAACAATATTCATAATAATAGTGTTTTGTAATATTGGAATATGTCAGAGGATGATGTATCTATCATATGAATGCCTTTGTTTATGGCTGACATGCTGTATACGGCCATATGGTCGAGTCCCCTTCGAGTGCCAATTTCTGTTTTTTTGTTTTGTTTTGCAAAAAGCAAAGTTATTACGTACTCAATTCATGTAGGACAGTGTGCATAATAGCCAATTAGTACAGTTTTGTAATATTGGAAAATGCTGTAGGGTGGTGTGTGTGTATCACGTGCGTGACTCTGGGAGTGGCTGAGATGCCATATGTCGCCAATATGGTTAATTTTTCTTCTAGTGCCACTTTCTGGTTTTGTTGCAAAAAGCAAAATTATTAGGTAAACCTCGCATATCAAACAGTGTTCATGCTAATAGAGTTTTTTAATGTTGGAATATGTCGGAGGATGATGTATATATCATATAAATTCCTTTCTTCGTGGCCATATGGTCCATTCCCCTTCGAGTGCCAATTTCTGTGTTATTTGCAAAACACGAAGTTATTATGTACTAAATTTATGTAGGACAGTGTGCATAATAGCTAATTAGTATACTTTTGTAATATTGGAAAATGTTGTAAGGTGGTGTGTGTATCACATGCGTGACCTTAGAAGTGGCCGAGGTGCCATATATAGCCATATGGTCCATTTCCCTTTGAATGCCAATTTCTGTTTTTTTTTTTCCAAAAGCAAAGTTATTAGGTAAACCTTCCATATTGAACAGTGTTCATGCTAGTAGAGTTTTGTTTTACTATTGGAATATATGGGTGGATGGTGTGTTTTATTGCGTGCATGCCCGGGCATTGGCTGAGATGCCCGTAAGTTGCTATATGGTCCAATTCCGTTCGACTACAACATTTTGTGCTTTTTTGCTAAAAACAAAGTTATAATAACTAAATTGATGTAGGACAGTGTTTGTTATATAACAAATTAGTATAGTTTCTTTTTATTATTGGAATATGTGGGAGAGTGGTGTGTTTTATCGCATGCATGCCCGGGGCATTGGCTGAGATGCCCTAAGTTGCCATATGGTTCAATTCTATTCAAGTGCCAAATTTTTTTTTTTTTTTGTTTTTTTTTTTTTTTTTTTTTTTTTTTGCAAAAAACAAAATTATAATAACTAAATTCATGTAGAACAATGCTTATTTTATATAACTAATTAGTATAGTTTTGTATTTTATTGGAATATGTGTGAGGATAGTGTGTTTATCACGTGCTTTCCCGGGACATTGGCTGAGATGTCCATATATGGTCATATGTCAGAGTTTCCTTCAAGTGCTCATTTCTAATGTTTTGCTTTTTTTGAGTTATCAGAAGGCCTCTGGGTGAAGATGCTATGAACGCAATTCTCATTCAATTTGAAAGTGACGTTGAGGACAACCTGGAGGTTGAGTCGGAGGGTGAGGAGGAGGAGTCACCCGCCATGTTTTGTGGAGGAGGAAGACATGGATGACCCAGAGCGTTCCAATGATCGACTTGCCTTTTGAGAAGTAATTACATCATAAGGGCAATGTTGCCCTCAGGGACATGGACCTGAGGGAACTGAAGGCGTTCATTGGAATTCTAATAATATCAGCAGTGAGGTCAGACAATCACACCACAATGAGTGACATGTGGGACCCTCCAGAGGGCAATCCTTTGTACCGGAGTACAATGAGTGATCGTTGTTTCGCCCTGCTGACGGGAGTTCTTCGTTTTGACGACTCAGCCACCAGAGCGGAGTGGGCGAGGACAGATCGAAAAATCTTCGCCCATGTGGGGCTAATTATCAGAAGAATTACTCCCAGGATCCCATCTCACCGTTGATGAACACCTTGTCCCATTTAGGGGCCGCTGTCCCTTAAGGATGTACCTTCCCAAGTAAGCCAGACTAGTAACTTCACAGATTTGCATTTCATTTTTTTTTCATGTAATTGCTTTTTTATTTATTTATAATTGTTTCTTTGATTATATAATATGTTCTTATAGGAATAAGAATTGAAATATGATATTTTATGTGTGTATAGAATATAAAATATCTCTCTCTCTCTCTCTCTCTCTCTCTCTCTCCTCTCTCTCTCTCTCTGCTATATATTTACTATATATATATATATATATATATATATATATATATCTATATATATATATTATATATATATATAAGTCATATCACATTTCCGTGATTCATATGCATATATCGAGCTACAATGTCCTTTTACCTACTACACCACCGCGAGTGGTGTAGTAGGTAAAGCTTCACTGACGTTCCTGGATTTGAAAGGATCCTTGGGTTCGCGCCCTGGTCCAGGCAAGTCTATTATCGAGAAAAATTCCCCTTCGGTTAAGCATATATGAAAATATATTAATTCCGAGTAGAGCGAATTAGATATTAGGACATTGTAGCTCGATATATATATATATATATATATATATATATATATATATATATATATATATATACATACTATATATTATACATACTATAGGTACTACATCAAGCTTGTGCTGGCACGTGAAGCCGATTCGCATTACATGATTGTGTAATGCGTTTACCTTACTTGGGGAAGGACACAGTCAGGATGCCGAGAAGACAGACGTTAGGAGAAGTGTTCACAACGGAGCTTGTGCGAGATTTTCGCCGAAGGGGTCACACAGTGATGGCGGATAACTTCATACATTACTGCTCGCCTTGGCACTCGCTGACGATGGCTTGTAATTGTGTGGCACTATTCGACAGAAACCTTATATTCCTAAGGAACTTTCTGAGAAGGTGCTTCCCGTCAAGGATTCAGTGGCCGTGTTCAATTACGAACACAATTTGACTTTCCAGTGTCAGCAAGTCAGCAGGACTGAAAAGGTGATGTTGTTGAGTTCCCTGAGATCGAGAGAAGGAAGACGTACATTCAGATGTCCTATAATGCAACGAAAGGGTGTAGACACATTCGATCAAATGTGTTCTACACCAAATTGTGTTCTACATCAAATTGTGTTTGTAAGACACGACGCTGGCCACATTGTCTTTCCTACGGGATATTGAATTTTATTATGGTCAATTCTTGTATTCTCTATTCGTCCCTGCCATCGTCAAAGAGTATGACAAGGCAAAGGTTCCTCAAGGAGATCGCCCTTAAATTTTGTGCTCCCCTTGTAAGTCATCGGTATTACACGTTGACCAATGTTTCCAGGCCCCTGCATGTGCTACGCGGATACTTTTAGGCTAGCTGAGCTGGAGCAGAGACCTCCTCCTGCCATGCTGCCCAAGCGTGTTCGCTGACAAAGCTGCCCATCTAGAGAAGACCACTTACATGGCATGTTTGCGTTGCAACGGGCCCGTCTGCCTACAGCATCAAACTGTCTTGTGTCCAAAGTGTGTGTCTTCTATGTAGCAAAGTTACATCATGTAACGTTTTTTTACGACTTGTTTGCATAAATACTATAATTCTAATCTCTACAAAATGAATATCATCAATTTTTTGTCTAAAATATTGCAATAATTATTTTATTTTCGTCGACATGATTTACAAATTTTAGAAATTATTTCCTTTTCGAAAAATTTCTCTTTTGTCAGATATTTTTTATAGCTGCAAAAGGATGTTCAAATACCCATCAAGCCACCATAAAGTTTCATGCAAATCCACGAATAATTAAATAACTAAATAACACCTCGAAATTGACATACTCTTATTCCATTTCAGGTAGCAAATTTGTCGACGTACCCAAAAGGTAAGTTATCATATCGCTATATATTCTTCTTTTCTATAGACTTTGTGATATTCTGGTAGATTTCCATGCATGAACAGCATATTTTATACTAATTACAACGATTTTTCTGGTGAAACTAGGAGGTCAACAAATGACCTTTACATTGGATTAAGTTTTTGGATCGGATATTTGTGTGGCAGCAAAATAATGTTCAAACATCCAGCACCATAATAGTTAGATAAGTAAATAATGCATTGAAATTTACATTTCATTCCTCCATTTCAAGTGGCAGATGTGGCTGTCACACTTGTCGTGGTCGGGGGGCCATTTTGTTGGTACATCAGACAGTTAAGTTGCCATATCGCTATATATTCTTGTTTTCTATAGAATTTTTGATATTCTGGTAGATTTCCATGCATAAATATCATATTTTATACTAATTACAAAAATGTTTATAAGAAATTTTCCTGGTGAAACGAGGTCAACAAATGACCTTTACATTGGATTAAGTTTATTGGGTCTGATTTTTCTTATGGCTGCAAAATAACGTTCAAACATCCAGCAAGCCAAAATAATAGTTTTATGCAAATCCACGCATAATTAGATAAGTAAATAGCACATTGAAATTTACATTCCACATCTTCATTTCAAGTGGTAGATGTGGCCACCAGAGTAGGTGTCGCCATATCTCTATATATTCTTGTTCGCTATAGAATATGTGCTATTCTGGTAGATTTTCATGCATAAATATCATATCTTATAATAGTTACAACGATTTACCTTTAGATTTGGCCCCTGATATAACAGCAAATAAGGACTTTGTGCAAATTTTTTTACATAATTCCGATCTAGGATAATATGACTATTCTATAAAACATTAGCCACTTCCTATATCATTTTGGTAATTTTGACTTTTTTTTTGGGGGGGGGAGGCAAAAAAAACTTGACCTTTTTTCTCTTTTCAGATTTTGACCTCTATGGGTCCAAAACCTTTTCTGGCAGTCACATTTTGTAAAAAGTAAGTTTTAGGAAGGATTCCCTCGATTATTATGAGTATATAACTTTTGTATTTTTTGTTAATATTTTTGTAAATTATCTTTTATATGCTTATTTTAAAAATATTTGTAATAAATATTAATTTGCAGATGGGTTTTTATTGATCTTTTCAGTAGTGTTTCTGAAAACTGAAATTGATTTTAGAAATAAAAAAGTTCAGCAAAAATTAAGTTAGTGATTTTTGGCAAATTTTTCTAGACGCACAGGACGAGCTCGACCCGCACGCACCTTTAACGGGTTACCAATATAGTGAAACCAATCCATGGTTAAAGAAGAAACTTGAAGGGATTACTCAGCCTCATCAGTTGTAGACAATATTGGCACCATCTATCTTCGGGTTAAGCTCATCTTCTCTTCCTCCATTGCCAATAGCTGATCGTGGTTAATGGTCCAACGGAAAAAAACCTGAATTTCTTCATCAAGCTTTTGAAGCAATTAGCTGAGGATATCTCTCTCTCTCCTTGATATTTGTTGTCTTGAACCTACTCCTCTAAATTTTGCATTTTGCTCCAGGGATGTTAAGAAAATAATATATAATCTTGACTGCTGAGGTGAAGATCCTGATGGATTCTTTCCTTTTTTTTATGTTTGTTGTGTGTTGTCTCCCGAGATTATTAGATTCTATAGATTTTTGCCAATGTAATATCTTTGCAGATGAGTGCATGCTTAGCAATTCAGTGTGCCTGCTCCGAAGAATGGTATTTCTGCAGACTGCAGTAACAACAGACCAATTTTCATTCGCACTGGGCTATCCAAAATTGCAGAAAAAATCTTTGTCATTGTAGAAGTATTTGGAATCTAAATTATTGTTTACCGATAGTCAATTAACATTTCGGAAGCAGTTATGTACCTTTAACACTCTTAGATTTGATCTGCCAATTACAAGAAAACCTTGATAATTCAATAGCTTTTGTTTTGAACTCTTTTGGGTTCTACAGGTTCTTATTTAAAAATATTGGGACTGGGGATAATCTGGCAGAGATTGAAGCAGACAAAGGAGGAAGGAGCAAAACATCACAAAACATGACCTTAGTATGAAAGTTTAATATTCACAAATCTTAGTTTACATATACAATGAGTCAGTAAATTTAAATGAACAAAAATGAGTCATATAATTAAATACTCAAAAAGTCTAAGAAGGAGTCAGGAACACACTAAATCAAGTCACAATTATCACGAGCAGCAAAATAAGTTCAAAAGCAAAAAAACTTGTCCTTAATGTTGGAAAAACACAGCCATCTGAGGCACAATCAACAAATAACCAGAAAGTATTCCAAAGTAACTTTATAAAAAAATAATTTTAATTAATAACAATAGTGCAAAACCAACCTGTCGAATAGTTTAACAATTACATGTACTAAAGAGAGAGCTTTGTCACAATTCCATTAATGCCCAACGAAAGAAACAGCCACAACAGGGAAATACACGCAAAACATCAGGGCTAACATACACAGTTACACATAACACGAGCATAACCAAACCGTGATAAAAACAGGCCAGCTACCAAAACAACTTTACTAAGCACAAGGATTCATAAAATGGACGAGGTCGCACTCCAAGGCACGGTCGCACTCCAAGATGCGGTCCAGTCCAGTCGTTGAAACAGCCACACGGTACGAACATGGACGAAGTCCCACTCCATGATGAGGTCACAACAACAAACGAACTTAGTTATGTCGTCAAGACAGCCACGCTCTGCCGCCAGGGACGAAACTGGCCAAACCGACAAGGAAGATATCCACCTCCTGTCGAAGCCAACAGGTAAACCAAACCTGTCGCCGCTCCACTACTGACATCTCAGTGGAACGTCCACAACTGAATCAAGCTGCTCCCATACTGAATCCGCATTTGCTGGATTACTGACTTCAGCTACTGACTCCTACTGACTGATACTGACTGAAACTATTAGGCCGAGATGGGACAGACATCAACTCACCTTTAAGTAAAAAAACACTGGTTAACAGGTAGAACAACCGAACCAAAGGAAACAGCCAGAGTTCGATTGTTCTCACAAAACAACTGACCGGACCTGACACTTTAGAGCTGGTTTTGATTTAGTAAATCATAAGGCATTGATTCATAAACTTCAGAATCTTAGAGTGGGTGATTATATTTTTAGGTTTACTTCAAATTTTCTTACAGGTAGGCAGCACTAAGTTGTTCTTGTTGGGCTCTTTACCGAACCAAGACCTATTATGTTTGGAGTTCCACAGCAGGGTATTCTTGGTCCACTCTTATTTTAAGTGTATGCAAGTGATATGGTTGTTGATCATGAAAACAATATCGTTCAATATGGACGATGATGCTACACGTGTCGGTGTCATAAACTCTCAACTTATGAGAAATGAAGATGTCTTTAGCCTTAATCAGGACATGAAACGGATTAGTGAATGGTGTAGTCGGTGGGGGTATGGGGCTGAAATCCAGTAAAACGAAAACACTGTTAATTAAAGATATCGTACAGATTTTCACCTTATCCATCTCCTTTTTTTTTTTTTTTTTTTTGCGAGATCTCTTTTTTCTGTATTACCGTTTACCTCCTATTATTTCTCTCTAAGGAACACCTTTATCTTGGGAAGCTTGAATTTTAAGTCAATAGTCCCTGTGGAATTGTTCCATACGAGTTGGATCCATCTTCTGAATAATAAAAATAATAATATAATAATAATAATAATAATTATTATTATTATTATTATTATTATTATTATTATTATTATTATTATTATTATTATTATTATTAAAGTCGCCATCCTGAGACTCTTTTGAGCGCTATCAGGAGTACATGACATTACAAACACAACATACTTTGAGTGACGACACAGTTTGTTATACATTATACATATTCTTGCTACATATATGTATATTCATCCCCAGTCGCCCTATATCCAATTTCTGACGCATCTTAGTT
>NC_061087.1:61582139-61622139 GCF_015104395.2 Macrobrachium nipponense | reverse complement strand
TATATATATATAATATAAAAATATATATATTATATATATCATATATATTATAAAGTATTATTATTATTCTATTAAAACAGCATATAGAAGGGTCCAACAAGCATACCAAAAATGCCATAATGTATTCATAAGAGATGCTTCGCACATTTTCTATGTGCATCCTGAATCTACAATTATAACATTCAATTCGTGAAAATTTACAAGAAAATATTTTACAATATAGTTAAGAATAAAAGGAACAAAATATTTACGAAAATAAAATTAATATAGCTTGAAAAGTATACGTAAAAAAGAAACCCGTTCTCACCAAAACCATGCAAAGGAAAAAGAGAGGAACGAATGACTAATACCTGACACCGATATTTATGTTGGATCTAGACGTTGGTTAGTGTAGATGAGATATTGTAGCCATGTGGAGTACAGTTTTAGTACTGGTCAGGAATTGAGTAAATCAGAATTTTCTAACAAGAAAATAATTTCTCTATTATTGGTGGAACAAGCCATAGAGATTACCTGAATACCCTTGAGTCCTTATACATCAAACGGCTTGTTCTATCTTTGAATTCTTACGTTTCCACTTTATCTAGCATAACTGAAATCGTAGGTTGGTGTCAGTTCTTTGTCATTCGTTCTTCTCCTGTGGATGGTTTTGTAAGAACTGGTTTCTTGTATACTGCAAGCTTTTCAAGTTGTATAAAGTTGAATTTCTGTAAATATTTTTTTCTCAAATATATTTTAAGATAGTTTTTTTGTAAATGTTAACGAATTATATGTTATATTTGCAGATTGAAGCTGCACATAGAAAATGTGCGAAACGTCTCTAATGAATAAATTATGGCCTTCTTGACTGTATGCTGCTACATGTCTTCACCTGGAATCCTTATATATATATATATATATATATATATATATATATATATATATATATATATTATATATATAGTATATATATATATATATATATATATGTGTGTGTGTGTGTGTGTGTGTGTGACTATTTAATATGGTATTTAATTAAATCTCAAGTTATGAACACCAATATGAACAAACTGTTATTAACAAGAAAATTAAATAACTCTAGCACGGGCATTATAATAACTTGTTTACTCAAAAGAATGTAAGGCCTTGATAAGGTGGAGCCGAAGAGAGAAACCTTAGCAATTTATCATCTTAAGAGGGTCAATAGCATAATACTATTGGAGGGAAAAAGGAAAAAGCTGCTGTAATAAGTCTAATCTAAAAGGGGAAGATCCCGGAGGTCGATGGCATTAGGTAGGTAAACCATTTTCCACTAATGCGAAAACTATAGGACTGGAGACATGCTTTTAATAGTATGAACACTGTTAATAAAAGAAACCCTGTGAATAATGCATGGTTTTATGAAATTATAGTATCTTAGTTTTGTTTAAAAGAAAACAAGTATTCAGTGGTAAAGTAAGTTATCATTGAATATTTGGAATAATGAATTGCATTGAGCTGAACAATTCGGGATAATAAATTGGTAAGGAGAACAAGCTTTGATTATACTATAAGCAAGTATCTATATTCAAGGTACTTAGAATAGTTAAGAGATCTTATGTCACAAACCTAAAGAGACGTATGGAAAGACGTATGGAAAGACCAGTGTCGCTAAATATTTTTCGTTTACTTAAAGAAAAAGACTGTTTAATAATGAGAAACAGTCATGTATGCAACTGAGATAAGTACAGGGAAATACATTTATTTGAAATGAATAAACTAATAGGAAAGGACACCCACATCCTCGTTTCCTACATGCTAATTATTTTCGTATTTTATTCAGTTTCACTAAATCTAGATTGATTAAAATGTGGCTCATATATAGCTATTAAGGGAAGTTCAGCCAAAGACTGTTAAGCCCCTATGGCCTGACGAAGATGGAAGTAATGTATGTATTAGAATGCAGATGAAGGATTTTCACATTTGAATAAGATTTGCCTAATTCCAAGTAACTTCAGGCAAAGTTCTGGAAATTTGAAAGTTGTGGAGCACGCTTCCGTGTATTAGATTTGCATCTGGCGTATTCTCTCTAAAAGGCAGTCAGATGAATCGCTGTGTTTGTTGAGGTTGTTAGAGGTATCATACAGATGTACATCAATATTCTATAACATAAAATTTTATTGCAGTTGTTAGAGATTCTGTAACGCCAGACAGTCCTCTCCTACAGTCAACTGCCTTACAAGTGCATGAGTTGATATCACTAGGAACGCGTCTTATACAACATAGCTTTCTTTCTATTAAAGCAAGTCGTGATTCCAGACTGGAATTCGATTTCGTTAGTAGGAACCAAAAGCATCTAAGCTATGAAGGGAAAAACATATCTTAATAATATTCAAATAAGAAACTGACAAAGGTAAATTGAATTATAATATTTATACAGTACGCACAAAAAGAGGTCAAACCGAAGAATTCAGTCCTCAAAAAGGGAATTGAAAAATTTAGAATCAGTACCTAAGGCGTTGATAACGAGGTAAATTAGCTTTTCATATAGTTTTTCATCACATGTATAGTAATACTACAATATATTTGGATATCTGGATATAGTTCGTACTAACTTGAAATTTGGAAGAAATTAGCCGAATCTAATTTAAAAAAACCGAAAGGGAACCATGAATGAATATAACATTAGATACACTGGTCTCAACAAAGAAATTCTTTTGAAATGAAATTCCGTGAGCCTGGTATTAGAAACGACTAGATGACATTCGTTTGTTTTAAGAATCAATGTGCGTCAGTCTTACCTATGTGTCTTTAATGCCACCTCAAATTTTCTCTCCTCCTTTCAATGCAGAAAAACCGTCTTCACAGCCACTCAGCCAGAAAATTAGTTCCATTCAAACTCGTCGAACCAGTACGTGACTGAAAGAACGACACAGCATTTCCAAGAAAATTTTCTGAACATAATAACCATTCGGTCACTTGGGACAACGAAAAATGCGTTTTTTTTTTGGGGGGGGAGGTGGGGGGTCGGGGCGGGGTGTGGTCTCGGAAGCGCTCACTGTCTAACTAGTGAGTTATAAATTAGTATGAAGTGGTTTATTATTTTTAATCATATATGAACACACACATTATATATATTATATAAATATAGTATATAAATAATATCTATATATATATTCTATATATATATATATATATATATATATATATATATATAATGTGTGTTCATATATGATTAAAAATAATCATAACTTCAGGAAAGCCGGAGACACATGATGAATTAAAGGATTTATTCGTTAAGAAACGTTTTGCACAAGGAACTTTGTGCATCATCAGTCTGTTAAAATAAAAGTACATTTCAAATTAGTAAAAGCAAAATACAAATAAAAATTACAATATAGAATTTAAAATTTAAAATATATATTTTATTTTTTTATTAGCATAATTCAAAGTTAAAAGTGAAATAAGAACATTACACACGACTACTAAAAAACCAACCATTCGCTAAGATAGGAGGAAAGAGAAGGACTAGAAATGAGATTGAGGTCAGAAAGAAGACTATGCCAGGTATAACGGAGACGATGAACTACCGCTATTCAATGAGGGAACAAGTATTTTTGATAAATAATGACTCGATTGTTGTTAAATACTCAGAGTCCTTATTGTAACCTAAAATGGAGAAGTGCTGTTTCTTGACTTCAATCTTACATTTCATGGCCTAATTTTTGATATTTGAATGCTCTGGTAATTTTTATTTGTATTTTGCTTTTATTATTTAAAATGTACTTTTATTTTAACAGACTGATGATGCACAAAGTTCCTTGTGCGAAACGTTTCTATATATATATATATAATATATATATATCTATATATATTATATAAATATATAATATAAGTATTATATTATGCTATATATATATATATATATATATTAATATATATATTATATATATATATTACAATACATACATATATATATATATATATTATATTATTATATATTATATATATAATATATATATATAGATATATATAATATATGGTAGTTTATATATATATATATATATATATATATTAATATATATATATAATATATATAATGTATGTATATGTATATATATATGCATATATATATATAATATAATATATGATATATATATATATATATATACATAATAATATATATATATATATATATATATGTATATATATATATATATATATATATATATATATATATATATATATATTGAACTGCATTAAACCTCATACACACCCTTGATCTTTCCCCAAGAATTCATTGCAGTAATCATATTTCTGTAATATTTACACCAATATCTACATAAATCAGTGGCAAGCATTTTCCCAATTCCTCAACTTTCTTACTCTCTAGGCACTCCTATATCTTATGCTTGCTTATGTTCACTATTCCGTTTCTCTTCCCGAATACACTTATGCACTCTTGCACCAGGTATTGCACTTTCTCTACAATACCCTTCTCCAGGACTATCATTTACAAACATCAAGCATACTTCCAGTATGCAACCTCACCTCACAACTTTTCTTTGTTTGTTGTCTTTACCTCCCTTTATGCTTTTCTCCATCCATTAACATCAAAACTAAAGGGCACATGAAACATCTCGTCTAAAGCATATTTTTTGACCAAACCAATCGCTCTCCTGTTTCTATATAATAATACAGGCTTCTATTTACTAACAAATAACTTTTAATTTTTCACAAAATTTTACCTTATACACTGTGCATCTTCATTATCTCTCTTATTGTAATGATGTAATCACTTATGAGTATTCTCCATATCTTATCACACATAATTTCTTACTTTTTGTCATACTTCTAACAGACTGATTTATAACCAACACCAGGTAGTACAAACCATAATACTTATTTAAACTTACACTGCTCTCTTGATAAGCCATCTACCATCCGAGGAATCCCAAAGTAATTTTCTCTATATAAAGATGAGAAATTACTTCTTTAACAGTTCTTCTGGAATGTTTTCCACATTCAGAAATAACTCGTCATTCCAGAAAAGCCAAAAGATTAACCTTTTACTACCATCTACAGTTTTCACTTATGACACCATCTACTTCTGCTGCTTCACATTTCGAATCTTAATTGCCAGCCTTACTTGTACTCTATTCGGAACATTTCTCATTTACGTATCGATTCCAAAATCCATTAAATTAAAAAATGTCCACACTATATCCACAACTTTTTTTCTAATGCATTAAGTCTGGGTAAACGCGAATATTTAGTTCAAGAAGTGTTGAAAAATAATGCGATAAGTCTTTGCTCTCTTCGTCTTGTTTTCAGAAATTTGCCATTGCTTGAAGATAAGACTTTGTCTTGTCTAAACCAATATTGCATCATGTAAAGTTTCTAGAAGTTTCTGTGGTCAGAACATTTTTGCATATACTATCTTGTGTCGTCATTGTCTTGGAAGTGACGTCCCTCTATGCTTTTGATAGTTAATGATAATTTCTTTCATGTTAAGAAAGTTTATGTTCTAAAATCGTGTAATGTTAAAAGTTATTGAGAATTATAATTTCATTCTCTTTCCCTCTCATTTGAAAGGGAATTTATTAAGATTTTTTTAGCAGAAAAACTAGACCCCAAAATGATTTGGCATCTATTTTGCATTTGGTTGATAAGTAGTTCCCATGCTGTAAAGAGATGCTAAAGCTCTCTTGTAATCCCTCTCGCTCCTTATTCCTGACCAAAGGAATTTTTTCATATTTACGTTGACTTAAAGATCTTGTACTTAAGTAGTAACTCCTTATTTGATACATTTTTGATGGCATAGTGGCTATTTATGGAATGTAAACAGATATTGTAAAAGTGCAATTGTGAATTTGGGAAGCTGAGGGAAATAGGGAAGACTTATAGCAGGTAATGTGTTATTGCAAATTTTAAGTGTGCTTAGAATGATTTAAAGTGTATAGGGAATTAAATATTTCATGTTTTTCACATTTGATTTTTGTGTTCCATATTTAATTATTTTAAAGTTTACTCCTTTATATTCTGCATGTTAACCATTTTCTTAGTGTTTTTGTGTTTTGAGTTTTTTTTTCACTTTTTAGTGGTACCCTTAATGTTGTAATACATTGTGTTTTAAGGTTTTACATTCACAATTTGTTTGATTAACTTAGGTGTCTCTTACTTATTTAAAATTGCATGCCTGATTTTGTTTGATACTTGTGAATTTATTTTCAGTTACTTGAATTTTATTTTCAAATCCTAAGTATTACTTAACATTTAGAATTTCAATTGAATAACTTAATTCCTTGACTAATTAATTTCCTTGATAGATTAATTTTGATTTGATTTTGTTTAATGATTAATTCAAGAATTAATTAATCTTTGAGTTATTTTCAAGTAATAATAAATTTCCCTGAAATTGTGAATTTCACTTAAAAATTTTGAATTTGAACAAAAAGTTTTTGTATTTAAATTTACTATAACCGTGTTTCATTTACTAACCACCAAGGATAGGATTCGATTTATGTAGAGTTTGAATGATATATTGTGTTGCTTTTCCTTGATTTTCTTGAAGTGAATTAGAACAGGGAAATATTCGAAATACTTAGACTTTTAAAATTGTTGTTGGAGTGATGCCCTTTTAATTAAGCTGATTACCTCATACTTGTTTTAATTAACTTAGTATGATTTCTTGCATGATTAATGTGCTATTAAAGGGATCACTGTTGTCTTTAGTCATTCAGTCATATTTTTTCTGTGATGAGAATTTAAGTGTCTGGCTGATGTGAGGTAACTATTTTTTTTTATTTGTTGGTAATTTTATAACGAGATATTTGGGAGCTTCTTTACAGATTTAATTGGGGCCTAGACCTGGGAAACCAGATAACAAATATCTCTGGTTCCTATTTTGATAGGAGAGTGACCATAATGTTGTGTTTTTGCATATTTCTATATTGAATTGTTAGCTGAATAACTTGCAGAAAATGGCTCAGTTTGATGTTCAAGATTTTTTAGAAGTACTTTCCATCCAAGAGTTATCTTAATCCACTCTGACTAAGGCACAGTGGAGTGTTTTGGCAGTAGCATGTGGTGGTAGTGTGTCTAGTAGTGAAATGAGTATTGAGAATATAGTTAAAACACCATTATGAATTTTGAAATATATTTATTGAATGATGGTTGATAAGCGGATGTGATGAGCAATAACATTCTTTAATATGATAGATGACATCATTTTGACTCTCTGTGGAAACAGAGATCTTAAAAGGACAAGATTCAGCGTTGGCTCCGAAAATGTTGACGCAACCTCCTTGGTGGAGCCAGGTGGAAGTCGCTGCCTAAGCAGAGCAGACCACGTCCTATGTCCGTGCATGAGCGGAAGTAGATATGTTTTTTGGATCTGGTTTTGAGTAGATTTTATGGGCGTGACAATGAGCTGTTATGACGTGACGTTCTATTCTAGTGTAATGATCTTGTGACGAATGTATGACGCCATATTTGGGAGTGCCTGTGAGTGAATTCGTGCTTCCATACGTGCGAGCTGTTCCCCTACATAATGGGAGAGTAAGCTGACTTAGATGGAGAACTATACGAAGTCGGTGAAGCGCCGAGATGGCCATCTTTAAGTTGAATTGTAATTAGTGCGTGTGCATTCGGTTGAATAGTGTGGCTTGTCTTTTTGTATTTTAAAACCTTTATTTCAGAGATATCCTTTTCCATATGACTTTTTATTTACCTCATTTTAGTTTACTTGCCACTTATTTATGTGTGATCCTTCTGTATTCTAGACGTTTCTGGTTTATGGATCTGGCATAAGGAACTTATCTGGAAATGGGAACTTAACTCATAGTTCCGTGGTTATGGTGTTACTTATAAGACTATGCCATAATTTTCTGGTTCCTGGTTTTATGACTAAATGTTAGTTATTGTAGAGAAAGGGGTGGACGGGTTTAGTTCGATCCCCAGGGTTATTTGAATTATTTGGATTTTGAATTTTGACTTATTCAGTTAAACAATTTGTTAAGAACCAGTTAATCCTTTTGTTCTTAAATAAATGTATTTCTGTAGTTCATGCGTCTGATTTAGGTATCTTAGTAATTGTGTGAGATTGGTCGATAGAGAGAGAGAGAGAGAGAGAGAGAGAGAGAGAGAGAGAGAGAGAGAGAGAGAGAGAGAGAGAGTTAGTATGTTACCAAAATATATTTTTTTCCTTTTGAGTCTGTACCAAGGTTAGAACCTCGGTAAGAGATTATTGTTACGAAAGCATTAATAAACTCTGGTAGAATAACTGATGACGGTGAATTAGAATTAGCTCAAGAGTTGTTGAATGTTGCACAGGCTTATATTATAAATAAGCAAGAGGAAAAGTTAGAGATTAGACACATAGAAGCAGAAGAAAGTTTGATTAAGTTTAAGATGCAAACTGAAAGAGAGAGACTGCATGCGGAAAGAGAGAGAATGCATGCTGAAAGAAAAAGAGAAGACAGTGAGAAACGAGAAAGAAGAGGATGAGAAAAAAAAACAAGTAGCAGAAGAGGAAAGAGAAATAGCGAGGTTTGAAACCAAGATGGAATTCATAAAAACTAGATCCACAGTGTCTGTGACACCATCTAACCCTAACCAAGGTAGTTCAGACCCTGTATTTGAAAATAATAAGAGTGCAAAAGTTAATCTCTAAATTTACTGAAGAAGCTCAAGATGAGTTCTTCGATCACTTTAAAAAAAAAAAAGTGGCTTCAGGTATGGGATAGGCAGGAGGTAAATGGTCAATCTTCTTATAAAGTGTCTTGATTGTAAAGGGAGAAGTGCTTATTTAGGCTTATCAGCTGATCACCGTAAAGATTACAAGGTACTTGAACACACTGTGCTACAAGTTTACCAGATGACACCAGAGCACTACAATGAAAGATTCAGATCTTTAATGAAAGATGGCAAGGGAATTTTCTTGGATTATGCTTACAAAGTGATATGAAAGATGGCAAGGGAATTTTCTTGGATTATGCTTACAAAGTGATATGTTTCAAACGAAGGTTGGAGGCTAATAATGTTAAAACTATAGATGATCTTGAAGAATTAGTTGTTCTTGAACAATATCTTGGGAGATTTCCTGAATATATATGAGCCCATTAGAGAGAGAGAGAGAGAGAGAGAGAGAGAGAGAGAGAGAGAGAGAGAGAGAGAGAGAGAGAGAGAGAGAGAGAGAATCAAGAAACTTGACAAGGCCGCGACAATGAGTGAAGATTACAATACAATCAGCAAAAAGGAACTATAACGGCAAGTATCAAAATCAGCAACGCACAGGTTTTTAAGTCTCAACTGATTTGATAATGGGAATTTATTCTTCATTGTTGTGTCATCATTCAAACTCCTCGTTCTTTAGATATTTCAAGTTTTCATTTAGCGGGAAGATATGGTTCTTGCAAGAATCACGAGCAATAAGAATGTGGCAATCTCCCACGGCCATTCTCAGGCTTATGGTGGAATCTGTTTCACCTGCAATGAAAAGAGAAATAAGCTCTCGATACCTCTTCCATTAGCGGGGCATTACAGCTGGAAACAGTTTCGCTTCACATCCCTTAGACACACCTCACAGAAGAATTATTCTATAGACAAATTTATTTACTGATTTGACGCTTACAAGGTAATTTCCGGAACCTTACCCGAAGCTTTTAAGCCTCACTCCGACGTTTTACATTTGTCCTGTTTAACCAGCAAGTGAATTTATAATCCAGGATAGATATCGCAGTCGTTTCGGAAGCGCTTTTATCCAAAGAACTCGTATCATTACGAAAGATTTAGCTTCCATTCAGCTTATTTCAACTATCGTTGAAACAAGTGGCCCTGCTTTGAAAGTAACTTTCCTATATTCGAAGGCTTTTAAAAATTTTTACATCCTTAAAAACTTTTTTAAAACTGATGGTGAAATTCAGTTTTTTTTGTCTTATAATGGTGTTTCAAATCAATTATAGCGTAATCACTCAATAATGATGTTCAGTGATGAAATAATGATTATACATCCAATAAATGTTTTCAAAAAAAGGATCAGATATCGATAGGAAAAGCAACCATTAAGGAAAAGACTTAAGAAATGTTTTTAAGTTAAGAACAAAGGAACAGAATGCTGGTACCAGGAACTAGTATTGTACCAATATCATGTGAGAAAGCGTATTTTTGTAATCTACTTTTATAGACACAATAAGAGGGAGTCCATCAAAACAAAAATCTAAAGGAAAATTAATCATTGAAAATGTAAGTTACAAAATCATAAAAGATTCAAATCTCAAACTTAAACACTTGACAGTTCTTACACAAAACTAAATAGGGTAAACCCTTTGCGTCTATTGCTAAGACGTGTACTACGTTCCTGTGCTTGGAATTTTAGTCCTTTGTCCTTTAAGACAACTACAACTAATATGCTCCACATCTTACTGTAGACCACTTGTGTGTCCCATGATATACAGAATACATGTTCATTGCCGTTCAGAAAACTCCTTCCACTCCTAGGCTTCAGTTGCTGGCAGAAGTTCTTTCTTTCTTTGGGTGTTACTACTATTCTATACTTTGGTATTATGTCCTCAGGACGGGACATTTCAAAGCACTGATGTCAATGGAAACACATTTTGACTCGAGCTATTGTAGTAACTTTGCTCTAGTCAAACACGTCGGCATAAGTGGCAGTTACTGCTAATGGTTCATTATTCAGTCTATCAAGAAAATTCAATATATATCTACAAATATCATGAATATTGAATGGTTGAAGTGCTCAGCAGTGCCTAGTGCACTTCGAACTGGAGCACAATATCCTAAAATGCTTTCCCTGACCATGAGATTTGATACATAAATTGAAAGAAAACAAGGGTAACGAGCGCCATAACAATGAATGGAATATAAAATTATTATGATTTGATGATACATCATGGAGTGCCTCCAGGTACATAATTTCTTCCACTGACTTTGAGGTCTCTGCGTCTAATGCTCTAAATAAAATTGCACATGGACGACACCTTGTATACTGAAGCCTGTTTTGACCTTCATCCCTAAGAAATCTTGTAAGGCCAAACTCTGTTTTTTTTTTTCTTTTTTTCTGAAATGGCAGTCAAATCAGACCATGAACAAGTCATCAGGGTATCTATGATTTTGAAAAGAGATGGTTTCGATGTTAAAGACCATTGATTACTATAGTATGCAAGGTCAGAATCGGAATTATGAAATTATAAAAAATTTGTAACTAAGACTACCCCTGATGCACACTAACTTACTATTCTATATTTTGCAATTAACTTGACATTATGGTTTTACTGCAGGGTCAGAAAAATGGGTAACTATAACAATTCTCTTCTTGAGGAATGTTCTCTAAATAAAATAATAATAATAATAATAATAATAATAATAATAATAATAATAATAATAATATAATAATAAGTCATATCGAAAGATATTGCTGCATCAGCTGCATTCAACTTGTAAATAGTCTTCTCTATTTTTCTAATAATAGCTTTCTCTCTGCTACTACAACTGGCGAGTATTGCGCCGATATTACTCATCAGGAGGAGTCAATTTCGGGGATATTGCTTAAAATTTATTTATTTGTCACAGTAAAAGAACAAATAGATTAAAGCATAAGTACATCTAGTGGCCAACGTTTCTCTCGGTATCATCCGAGCATGATCATGGCAGTGGATCGGAGCAGACTGTAGATGCTGTCGGAATCTACTCAATATAGACTGGAGAGCAACAGAGAGAAAGCTATCATCAGAAAAATAGAGAAGTCTCTCTACAAGATTAATAGCACTGAAGCAACTACCATTTTTAATAATAATAATAATAATAATAATAATAATAATAATAATAATAATAATAATAATAATAATAATAATAATAATAATGCAAACAGCAACACTACCATCACAACCAACCCAACAAAAACCAAAAACAGCAACTGCCTTGGGAACAAATTATGATGATATCTGACGTGAGTGAACTGAAAGAAATGGCATAAAAGAGGTTGAAAGGCAAGAAAACAAGAGAAGAACTGAACGATAAATACAAATTACAGGAGATGGGACTAAACAACACAATAGAAGTTTTAAAACAGATGCTTAAAGCCAATGGATAGATGGAACGATACATAGGCAGGAATAAAGAATACCAACAGAACAAATTATTCGGAACCAACAAGGAAAGACTATACAGCCAACCAAGAGGGGAAAACAACCACCAGGAAATTCCTGAAGCTGAACCATGTAAGAGACTCTGGGAAAATGTATGGAGCAATCCAGTATCACACAACAAACAGGCAACATGGCTCTAGGATGTTAAGGCAAAAGCAATGAGTAGAGTAATACAAAGATTCAATGAGATCACGACAGACACAATGAGACACCAACTAAAGAAAATGCCCAACTGGAAAGGCCCAGATCCCGACGAAGTCCACAGATATTGGCCTAAAAACTCAAAAAAAATAATTCCAGCATTGTAACACAAACCACCATGCGCCCAAATAGACGACCACAGGGAGAAAATCCTTGGTACAGAAAGACAAGTACAAGGGAAATATAGCAAGTAACTACAGGCCTATCATCTGCCTACTAATAATGTTTCATTTCCATAAAGTAATTCACGCATATATATAAGGTGGTCACTCATTTTTATATAATTCTTAGTAATATATGTGTTGTTTGTGGAATCTGAACATAGTATTATTTCTATTAGTTTTGTGAAGCAGCCTACGAAAGTGTAAAAGTGTGTAACAGGCCTTTAAGTTGCAGCTGGGTATACAGGTATTTTACAAATGTTTTGAGGTGCACTTCGAGGTTTTATTTTACCATTGGATAAAATTATAATTTTCAATACATTTTTCTTTTGCTTTGTTCTTTTGACATATCCATTTTCATATGCTTAATGTTTGTACTGTCAATGCTTTAATTGTTCTCATATTATGTATTATATTTTTTTTGCATTGTCTTTATTTTGTTGAATTAGTTTGAATAATATTCTATTTGTATTTAATTAAATTTCATCTCAAATTTAATTATTGCTTTATGATTTAATTTAATTCATTTTCATGATAAACTTTTTTTTAAATTTTGCTTAATGATTAATTCAACAATTAATTAAACTTTTGTTTTCAAGTAATAACAATTTCCCTGAGATTGTGAATTTCACTTATAAATTTTGAATTTAGAAATAAATTTTTGTATTTAAAAGTTTTGGAAGAGTTTCATTTACTTCCACCAGCATATAACAATCTAGTATTATATTTTATTTTTTTTAGGTTATAGAGTGATAATTGTGCCGTTTCCCACAAATAAATCAGAATCAAGGAAATACTTAGATTTGAAATTATAGAAGGAGTGATGCCCTTTAATTAAGATTACCTCACATCCATTTTAATGAACTTAGACTGATTGTTTTCTTGACTGTTCAGTTCTATAAGGGATCACTATTACCTTTAGAGTATTCAGTCGTTTAGTATTTGTGATGAAGGGTCAGGTGTCTGGCTGTTGTGAGGTAAGTAATAACCAGGTACTTGAACAAACTGTGCCCTAAGTACAAAGGGTGTCCCAGACCAAGGAATAAAAGGGTCTCTTATGCTAACAAGTACAAATGGTAAGTGAAATGACCAGATACTTGGCAATTTGGGTTAACAAATATTAATGGTGTCCAGGCACAGATCTTTGGCTACTTCGTGCACCAAGTATTGATGGTGTCCAGACCCAGATACTCTTGGCCGCTACGTCACAATACTTACAAGCTTTGCAATAAGACTATCAGAGGTTAATATCAGGAGAGGGACCTTCCAGGGTGACTCACTGTCCCCACTACTCTTTGCAGTAGCCATGATTCCCATGACAAAAGTACTCCAGATGATGGATGCTGGATACCAACTCACAGAAGAGGCAATACAATTAACCATCTGATGTTCATGGACATCAAGGAGTATGGTAGGAACATCAAGGAAATAGACACCCTAATCCAGACTGTAAAGATTGTTTCTGGGGACATCAGGATGGAGTTTGGAATAGAAAAAATACACCTTGGTCAACATACAAAATGGTAAAATAATAAGGACTGAAGGGATAAAGCTACCAGATTGGGACAACATCAAACACGGTTCAGACAGGATAAAAATACCTGTAAAAAATGGAAGGAGAGGATAAAAAACACCAAGAGATGAAGGACACAATCAGGAAAGAATATATGCAAAACTCAACGTCGGAAATATGATATAAGCCATAAACACGTGGGCAGTACCATTAATCAGATAGAGCGCAGGAGTAGTGGAATGGATGAAGGCAGAACTCTGCAACATAGACCAGAAAACTAGGAAACATATGACAATATACAAAGCATTACACCTACGAGCCAATATGGATACACTATGCAAAACCTGAAAAGAAGGAGGGAGAGGGCTACTAAGCATAAAAACCTGTGGCAACATCAAGATCAGAGATCTGGGGCAATGTCTGAAAACCATTAAAGATGAGTGGCTCTAGAGCCTGTATGGGAAGGAGTGATAAAAGTAGACGAAGACTCAGAAATATACAGAGACAGGAGATGGACAAAGAGAACAGAGGAATGGCACAACTAAAGAAATGGCCAGCAATGAAACGGGGAATGGCTACAGAGGGGAGGGCTCAAGAAGGAAATAGAGGAAATAATGACAGTGGCACAAGATCAGGCCCTAAAAACAAGATATGTTCAAAGAACATCTCACCTATATGCAGGAAGTGCAATGTGAAGAACAAGACCATCAGCCACATAGCAAGCAAATGTCCGGCACTTGCACAAAACTAGAAAAAAAAGAGGCATGATTCAGCGGTAAAAGCCCTACACTGGAGACTGTGCAAGAAACACCAGCTACCTTGCAGCAATATAAGTGGCACGAGCAGCAGCCTGAAGGAGTGATAGAAAACGACCAGGCATAGATCCTCTGGGACTATGGTGTCAGAACAGATAGGGTGATATGTGCAAATATGACGTTGATTGACAGAATCAAGAAGAACCTATCACCCATTGATGTTGCTACAATAGGACACCAGAGTTGAAGACAAAGAAAAGGAAAAAATGGATAAGTATCAAGACCTGAAAATAGAAATAAGAATGATATGGGATAAGCAAGTGAAAATTTCACCCATAATCATAGGAAAACTAGGAATGATCCCAAGATCCCTGAAAAGGAATCTGGAAAAACTAGAGGCTGAAGTAGCTCCAGGACTCATGCAGAAGAGTGTGCTCCTAGAAACAGAGCACATAGTAAGAAAAGTGGTGGACTCCTAAGGAGGCAGGATACAACCCGGAACCCCACACTACAGATACCACCCAGTGAAATCAGAGGACTGTGGTAGAAACACTGCCCCCCAAAAAAATAATAATAATAAATGAAATTTCACAAAGAAAACCTCCTACCATTACTGTAACTGCCAGTAACAATACTTATAAAGTTTCTCCTTCTCTTTGCCTTAAATCATCCATATATATATATATATATATATATATATATATATATATATATATATATATATATATATATATATATATATATATATATATATATATATATAATATTATATATAATTATACATATATATATATATATATATATATATATATATATATATATATATACAATAGTTCCCCTGTATTCTCGGGGGATGCGTACCAGACCCCCTGTGAATAGTTAGAACCCGAGATTGTTTGGAACCCTTATAAAAACGATAAAAACAGCCTATTTTGTTAGTTACAACTCAGGAAAAACCCACTAAAATATTCATACTTGGTTCTTTAATAGTTTTTTCACAAAAAGTGCATTTTATGATGAAATTGATAAAAAAAAAAGTAGGAATTTGTGGATATTTCTCATAGAAAAATACCGCAAATGTGCGAATTTTCCGCTAATAATGCGGGGGAAACGTTCCTGAGAGGAATCCGCAAAAGTGTGAGTCCGGAAATCCGGAGAACACGAATATGGGGGGTCCAGTGTATATATATATATATATATATATATATATATATATATATATATATATATATATATATATATATATATATATATATATATATATATATATATATATATATATATATATAGAATAATATATATGTATATTATATATATATATATATATATATATATATATATATATATATATATATATATATATAATATATATATACATGGATATTTTCACACTCAAAAAAATAAAAACATAAGAATTGGGGAAAAAACAACAAAAGAAAGCCCTCTTACAACCCCAGTTATTCTACTACAAATTCATAAGAATTCATAACTATGCGAAGAAAAAAAAAAACATAATCGCTATGCACTCATAGGCAATATTCTCAAAGGTATACCCCCCAAAAAACCATTAGTTCACCCTTGAGAAAGAAAACAATATACGACCCAAGCAGAGAAAACGGGGATAAGATGAGAGAGAGACGAGAGAGAGAGATAAGAGAGCAAGAGAGGAGAGTTAGAGAGAGAGAGATTTCTCACCCTCCCACACACTAGATCCCCCGTTTTCTCTTCCCTAAAGTTCGAAGTTCCGCCCTCTCCCAGACAACTACTGACTCGCACCTACGAACGTACGACAGGAAAAGTCGCAAGCGCATCATTTTATGCTCGACCGCTTCTAGCCTTCAGTTACTATGCGAAAATGGTGATTTAGCGCAGACCCACACCCGAAACCCCGACAAAGGAACATTTATGAAAAACAAAAATAAAAAATAAATAAAATACGCAAATAAAGCACGTTGCGATCTCATACACAATCTCATAAAGTAATGACAACCAAGAATGGAGGCAGTATCTGAACACGTACTTCCTCAATTTCTGACCCTAGTCACAGAGCGGAATTCCACCTCAAAGATAAAGAAAAAAAAAAACTACCCTGGAAAAACCACGTATCTGCGTGTATTTACATGTACGCAAACAACACTTGCACATTGTAACTTTTTCTGGACACCCTCAACACAGAGGAAAGAAAAAAAAAACACCCAATAATCATGTGCTAAAGCCCAAAAAGAAACAAGAATATCATCTAGCAATACTCTCTTCACAAATCACCAAACAAACTGGCAAGAGAAGGGCGAGGGATATCCGCCCACCTGGCAACAAAACGAATTGCTGAAAAAAAAAAAAAAATTCCTTCTCGCCCGAATGCCAACAACCACTGTTTCCTACAATAAAAACCAATGAACAACTTACCCTTTTTTACAACTACACGCAAAAGAACAATCTACAGCCTTTCTTAAACAAAATTGTCTACATTGGAAGCGACCCAATTTTACCCGCTGCCACAAAATCTGTTAAGGGGGCAAATTCCCCCATATACATTACAAGGGTAGCGTGGCCGACCTGACATCTCTAACTATCACACAAGACAGCTGCAAAAATGAATTTAGGCACTGAATTAAACTTTGGACTACAAAAATAGACTTTATTCCAAAGGATAAGCAAGAGTCTAACTATCAGAAAAATTAGATCAATTTAACTAAATGAAATCAAAACCACTCAATTGAATTTGATACATAGAAAAGGGATTGTTTAAAACAAGACCTGGTTAACTGACGTAAACTCACAAGTAAAACAAAATAAGACATCTCTGTCCAAACCCAGATATGTTCGCTCCACAAATTAAAAAGTTAAATAGTATAAAATAGTCTCTTCATTTCGTAATACACAACAAGGGCTTATCACAATTGGCAATTATTCGGCACACAAATGCCGACAGAGTTCCTGTCAAGGAAGACATAACCCTCATTAACATACATCATGACTGAAATAGTAACAGGTCTTATAAATGAAGTATCGTAAATGAAATAGTGATAAATCCCATGAACAAGCAAACGTTCACTGTAACTGCACAACACATAGTAATGAAAAGAAGGGTATTAGTGATAGTATTCAATGACTCTCACCTCTATGTCCATTTTTCACCGCTCAACCTTTCCAGGATTGATCCTAAAATTGCATTGCGTTAAAATTCCATTGATATCTCTCACCAAAGGATATAACACAACATACATACACATGTATAAATTTTCTTCATAAGGCACTCCCCTTTAGATGACGTCATTGACACGTAACGAGTTCATTGCACAGGAAGAGTTCGTGATGTTATTCATCACTTATTTAATAACTCGGGAGATCACCAAATAACAGGTTTTCTACAATTTAGATTTTCCTATATTGAGAATTTAATCTGTCTCAAAAGATAAAATCTATCCTTCACTGGTTCCTCCCATCGGAAACACAGACACACAAAATATTCCGTTCGGGAAATTTCCATAGCGAACTCAGCCTTAGTTCAAAGTGACTTTTGTCTTGCTAACGAGGGACATTTCTCTTTCATCTGACATCAACATTTCAAATGTCAACAGATACACTGTTAAGGCACACACGGTTTTCTGATCATTTTCATAGGACAGCAAGACAGTGTACGCATTAAGTGCTAAATATCTCTGAACAGTTATCTTTATACATATTATATGGAAGATTTGAGGCAAAAAGAAGGAGAAACTTCATAATTGTTGTTACTGGTAGTTGCAGTAATGGTAGGAGATTTTTTTTTTAAATTACATTTATTATTATTATTTTTTGGCTCTATCACAGTTCTCCAATTCGACTGGGTGGTATTTATAGTGTGGGGTTCCGGGTTGCATCCTGCCTCCTTAGGAGTCCATCACTTTTCTTACTATGTGTGCCGTTTCTAGGATCACGCTCTTCTGCATGAGTCCTGGAGCTACTTCAGCCTCTAGTTTTTCTAGATTCCTTTTCAGGGATCTTGGGATCGTGCCTAGTGCTCCTATGATTATGGGTACGATTTCCACTGCATATCCCATATCCTTCTTATTTCTATTTTCAGATCTTGATACTTATCCATTTTTTCCCTCTCTTTCTCTTCCTCTGGTCCATGGTATTGCGACATCATTGAGTGATACTTTCTTCTTGACTTTGTCAATCAACGTCACGTCTGGTCCTAATACCATAGACCCAGAGGATCTTTGCCTGATCGTTTTCTATCACTCCCTCAGGTTGGTGCTCGTGCCACTTATTACTGCAAGGTTGCTGATGTTTCTTGTACAGGCTCCAGTGGAGGGCTTTTGCCACTGAATCATGCTGGGCATTCGCTTGCTATGTGGTTTATGGTTTCATTTTTCGTATTGCACTTCCTACATATGGGAGAGATGTTATTTCCGCCTAACGTTCTTTGAACATATCTGGTTCTTAGGGCCTGATCTTGTGCCGCTGTTATCATTCCTTCAGTTTCCTTCTTTAGCTCTCCCCTCTGTAGCCATTTCCATGTGTCATCGCTGGCTAGTTCTTTAGTCGTCTCATGTATTGTCCGTGTATTGGTTTGTTGTGCCAGTCCTCTGTTCTGTCTGTCTTTCTCCTGTCTCTGTATATTTCTGGGTCTTCGTCTACTTTTATTAGTCCTTCATTCCCATGGCACTCTTTAGCCACTCGTCTTCACTGGTTTTCAGATATTGCCCCAGTGCTCTGTTTTCGATGTTGACGCAGTCCTCTATACTTAGTAGTCCTCTCCCTCCTTCCTTTCGTGTTATGTATAGTCTGTCCGTATTCGCTCTTGGGTGTAGTGCTTTGTGTATTGTCATATGTTTCCTGGTTTTCTGATCTATGGTGCGGAGTTCTGCTTTCGTCCATTCCACTATTCCTGAGCTGTATCTGATTACTGGCACTGCCCGTGTTTATGGCTTTTATCATATTTCCGGCGTTGAGTTTTGACTTGAGTATCGCCTTGAGTCTCTGCATATATTCTTTCCTGATCGTGTCCTTCATCTCTTGGTGTTTTATATTCCCCTCCTTCCATTATTCCCAGGTATTTGTATCCTGTCTCATCTATATGTTTGATGTTGCTCCCATCTGGTAGCTTTATCCCTTCAGTTCTCGTTACTTTGCCTTTTTTCTTGTATGTTGACTAGGGCGCATTTTTCTATTCCAAACTCCATCCTGATGTCCCCAGATACAATCCTTACAGTCTGGATTAGGGTATCTATTTCCTTGATACTCTTACCATACAGCTTGATGTCGTCCATGAACATCAGATGGTTGATTCTGTTGCCTCTTTTCTTGAGTTGGTACCCGGCATCCATCTTCTGTAGTACTTTTGCCATGGGAATCATGGCTACTATAATAATAATAATATCCTTTATTTCGGTTCAAGACCATATACAATGAACATACAAAATACACAGTAACATACACAATCTAGATGTATGAGTCAACATGATAGGAAAAATTAGTAATCGGCACTTATCCACAAAATAGCTGAGGTAGCATAAAAGATAGTAATCATAATATTGGTAATAGTAATAATATTGGTGAGAGAAAAAAAAATGCATTGAGAGTTATAACAGTTAGTGCACAAATTATATAGCTTAAATTTCACTAGAGACCTTAGGTGGTTACAGTAGTCTGGTCCAGAGGGCTAAATACATAAATTGAATGTATATATATATATATATATATATATATATATATATATATATATATATATATATATATAATATATATATATATATATATAAAACTTTAACTTGATAGTAATCACAGAAATAATGAAAAAAATAAATATCAGCAATAAATATAATAATGACAAATCTGCAGATGACATCTTGCTAATACAGAGATTAAGTCCTTTAGGGGACAAATGCCTCATTTTCCCATTTCCCACAATTTAGATCTTCTTCTTGCTTCACTCCTTAGGATGCTTTGTATGAGCGAGTTGCCGCTGTTTTCTCACTCGGGTTACCAGGCTGGACATTTTCGCCTTACAATGATTTTTAAATTGTCCAGGTGGTTTTCTAAGAACATCTGTGTGGCGGAGTGGTAGCGTGGAGTGTTTGTGAGGCGTTCAGAAATGTCATTGTGCACAACAGTGATACGTCTCATGGTCTCTCGGGTATAGTTCGTCCAGAGGGAACACCCATAGATACTGTAACAGTACGAGCGGAAGAGCAGCTTTCACGTCTCGGTGACAGAAGGCAAACCTCCTTGCAATCATGTTGCCAGTTGCACATAGTTTACGACGCCTCTCTTCAATGTCTGCCGTATCTTTTAGGTCGTCAGTAATAATGTGACCCAATATGGAAATTCGCGCACAAATTCCAGCCGATGGTTTCCGAGGAAAATTTGTGGTTCTGCAATATGCTTAAGCGATCTCGGGAGAAGCGACATGCACTGGGTCTTGGTTTCGTTGTAGATTATATCAAATTCCTCTGCATATTGGCGGCAAGTGTTGATGAGTCGTTGGAGGCCATGCACTGATGGGGAAATCAGAACCATATCGTCGGCGTAACAGAGGTTGTTTATAGTTGTTTCATTGACAGTGCATCCGATTGGGAGTGAGTTCAGTTTTGACATTCAAGGCATCTGTGTTACGTTATTTTTAAACAGGTATGGAGAGAGAATGCCCCCTTGCCGAAGCCCGTTTAGGGAGCCGAAGGTGTACGATAATACGTTGCCCATTTGACACAGAATTGCTGTGTGGAGAACCAGCAATGTAAAATGCCAATTAGATATAGGGGTGTGCCCCTTTTATGCAGCTTCAGGAATAGCTTCAGGTAGTTTACTCTGTCAAATGCTTTTCTCACATCTACGAAAACACAGGGAAAACCGGAGATGCTGATGATAGGTAATAGTTCAGCAATTCTTCAGTATGTAGATGCAGGTGTCGGTTGAGTGGTTTGCTTTAAACGAACTGGTTGTCAGTGGTGTGTAGAAAGGGGAGAAGTCTCACAAGAAGAACCGACTCAAGTATCTTCGATGCGATCATTGTGATTGCAATTGGCCGGTAGTTGCCAGGGTCAGCTGCATCCTTTAGCTTGTTTTTTGATTAATGGTATCAAGTGAACTAAGAGTAGGGAGTCTGGAAGAAACTGGTGAATTATGCACGCATTGAATAAGGCAGCTAGCAAAATGTAAATTATCTGATGCCAGAATTTGAAAGCCTCTGCAGGAAGACCATCACATCTGGGCGATTTATTATTAGGTATGCTGTTTATGGCATCGCTGATGTTACCTGGCGTAATACGGTCTGCAAACTGAAATTGAATGTTGTCATTAAGGAGGTTATCTACCTCACTTCGGGAATCCTGATCATTTATGCAATTCAGGATATTGTTGAAGTGATCACCCCACATCCTTGCGATAGCCTCGTCTCCGACTGCTTCCCCTACTCTCTGTGATAGATTTTAGTTTTGGGATTTAAGGACTGGATATCTTTCCAAAGACGAGGGTAATCACCAGATTCTACGTTTCTAGACATTGCATCGGCTCTTAGTTGTTTTTCATTTAACCTGCAGTGCTTAAGAGCCAAGTTTGAATTGCGCTCTTGCCTGCCTCATTAGTAATGCAGTGTGTCCTTTTTCCCTCGGGCTGCCATTTGCCTCCACAGCTAAAAATAAAACATTTTCTCGTGAGTATGTATACAGATCCTTAACCAAAGTCATTCCAACCAGGTATATTACAAGAATTACCTGACGAAATCTAAAGGCGGCAGTCCTGCCCGAAGCAAGCATTAGCGGAGATTATGTTCGAATAGAATTCATTCAGATCCCTCTTGTGTGGTCATTTCTACATTTTTGTTGTTGGTACACAGTAAAGGCGTCAGCCGGTTGAATTATTGACCGCAACCTGGTTTACGTGGTCGCCCTAAACAAGTATCTGGTTTTCTGTTGGTTTTTAAACTCCCAGTTAACCGCTGGAGGGCGGTCAGTTAGTGGGTTCACGGTAGGGAGGGATGGATGGGTACTGAATGACACCTGTAATGGGATGTGATCGTAGCCCGTTGCAAGATCGTAGCGAATATTGCAGGTCATAATAGAATCATGAAGTTGTGGAGATGTGATGCAGTGGTCCAGCCAGGAGTTGTAATTGCGTCCGCTCTATTATGTACATATGAGTATGAGGAGGAGGGAGGAGCATTACATCGCTAATTTGGAGAGCATGATTTTGACAGAAGCGAGTAAGTTCATTATAAAATTGTTTTGTGGGGTGAGAATTAAGGTCCCCTATTATACCAATATGATCAGCAGGAGAATCTTGAATAATACTGTGTAACTCCCCTAGGATCATGCAGTAATGATCAAAATTATTGTTATTTCCCATAGCATATAAACATTAATATTAGGATTTTAGAGTTCCCTGCTGTCACTTGAAGCCCAAGCAATCTGTCACTCCTGTAGGTCATCACCTTTATCATATTGTCTAACGATTTGTGCTACAAGAAAGAAAGTCCCCCTTCGGACGCGACCGGCTATGATTTGATCTGTAACTGCATCGATGAAGTCGAGAAGGTTCTGAAGTCTTCATGATTGAATTGCAGATGGCAAGGTCATGAGGCCAGAGGAGCGTTTCTTGCAATGCAATGATGCCGTTGAAATTTTTGCAGAGCATGTTTAGGAGAGGAATGTTCCGCTTGAGGCCAAAAAATATTCCAAGAGATTATGTTTAATGTATCCATGGCTACTCACGAAGATGGGAGATGAATGCGCTGATCATTTGGATGGATGGGGGTTATCCAGGGGGAGTGGGCAGTCACTCGCCGTGGGCAGGTTGGCTGGCACTTGCGGTGGTAAATGACCCTGGTTGGAGTGACAGTAAGTTTCCCTGGGGGTGGTTGGTCCCGTATTAGGTTATATCTTGAAAACTAATATATTAGGACCGAAATTCTCGCCTTTAAGAACGTCGAGGTGTTGAAATAGGCAGGTAATCCTGTAAGCCACTTATGTTTATTTCTACATGGGAGTTCGTGAGAGATAAGTGGGTCAGATCCAGTGAGAAACTTGACTCTCTCCACTATGGCGTCTAGCGTCACCGATGAGCGCAGATTGTGAATTGCTACGTGACATGTCTTCTCATGTGTCGGGCGAGGTGAACTCGAATGTTGGGCTCCGGTCCAGCGGCCAAATGAGAGGATCTTCTCTTCTTTCTACTTGTTTGTATCTGCCAGCCGCTAGACCCCTCAAGATCACTCTATCTGCATCTACGATGGGGGGTTGGCGGGGAGAGATAGGGTGGGGAGGATCACAAGGGCTGGTAATCATCACCGGAGGTCTAATCTTCCACCGGAGGCACTGGGAGGGAGGGAGGGGAGGTTTGGGGGACCAACTGTCTCCTCAGAACGACCTACAGGTGAAGGGGGCACTTCCGTGTTGCTGGGAGGCGAGGAAAAACTGGATGCCACGCATTCATAGGAGTTTGGTGGCTATCTGTGCGATTGTCAATTCCGATCCCTGCACTCCTTTGATCGCATCCCAGATCCGTGTGAGATCATTTGTTTCCACCGTTTTAAGACTGTCTAGGGAATCCTGCAGTCCTTTGATCACGTCCCAGATTCTTGATAATATATCATTTGTCTCCTCGATTTTTTCTGAGTTTTTTCCATTATTTCTGAGAGGGATTTTGCTGTTTGGAAGGCATTTTCTGCCGTGTGGTACACCGCGGGTAGGCTTAGGTCAGTGGGTGGCCCCCTTTGGAGGCAGATTGTAAGGGTCTATCGGCGTAGATTTCCAACCGAGCAGGGTCCCTTAGCCACTTTAGTGGATCTAATGAGATTTTTTTGTGTGACGACAAGTTCTTCGTGGATCGCTCCTTGATAATGCTCTCTGGTATCAGATCTATGCATTTCGTATATGCAACGTTGATTTCCTCATCGGAGAAGGCATCACTGACAGATTGAATAGCGGACTCGACGTCGGAACGGTTCGATTGGTATAGGGTAAAATACAGACAATTGTTCGCGAGTACGGAACTTGTGTGTGGGGGCACAGGCACCGGTAGGTGCCTGGGTCACTTGCGCAACGGTTGGAGGTTGGTCGGATGACATTTTTGTGGTAAGGGAAGGGCCAAGCACTAACACATACACTGCATTCTTTTACCCATTTCCCAGACCAATAGGACTCGAGTAGCTGTGATTTGAAAGATTTCTAAGGCACTGATTGGAGCAGAAAGAATATTAGAATATCTGCAATTGCATAACACTCTCCGGCTTATACGCCGGGTATTACGTGGAGACACTATTAACACATTGCTTACTGTAAAAGGTATAATCACCAAGGGCGAAAAACCCTTCTTATCTGTGAAAAAACGCGAGAGAGACCTCCAACACGTCCGCCCCACACATACACACACACATATTAACCTCTGCTAGTCTTATTCCAGAGCTTGTAAGTATTGTATTCCAGTTGCGCATTGTATTTTTAAGGAAGCTGATGGTGTTTCCTCTGCCCCATATATTTTCAGGCATTCTATTAGCCATGTGTGGTATCATGTCGAAGGCTTTCTTATAGTCTATCCATGCCATGCTTAGGTTGGTTTTCCTTCTCCTACTGTTCTTCATTACCATTTTGTCTATCAGGAGCTGGTCTTTTGTGCCCCTACACTTCCTTCTGCAGCCTTTCTGTTGGTGGGGGTGGATGGTGTTTGTCTCCTTTAGGTTAGTTGTATAGCCTTTCACTGATGATACCTGTTAGTAACTTCCACATTATTGGTAGGCAGGTGATAGGCCTGTAGTTACTGGCTATATTTCCCTTACTCTTGTCTTTTTGTACTAAGGATGTTCTTCCTGTGGTCATCCATTTGGGTGCATGATGATTTGCTATTCGTGGGTGTAGGGCCTTGAAGTTTTTGAGCCAGTATCCATGGACTTCATCGGGACCTGGGGCTTTCCAGTTTGGCATTTTATTTAGTTGGTGTCTGACTGTGTCTGTCGTGATCTCTGTGAATCTTTGTTTTATTCTCCCTGTTTCTTCTTCCTTGACTTCCTGAAGCCATGTTGCATGTTTGTTGTGTGATACCGGATTGCTCCATATGTTTTCCCAGAGTCTCTTACTTGGTTCGGCTTCTGGAATTTCTGGGTGGTTGTCATCCCCTCTTAGTTGGCTGTATAGTCTTTTCTGGTTGGTTCCGAATAGTTTGTTCTGTTGGTATCCCTTATTCCTGTTCATGTACCGTTGGATCTTATGTGCTTTGGCCTTAAGCCTCTGTTTTACATCTTCTATTGTGTTGTTTAGTCCCCTCTCTTGTACTTTGTATTTCTCGTTGAGTTCCTTCCTTGTTTTCTTGCTTCTTAGCCTTTTTTTCTGCCATCTCTTTCAGTTGCTGTTTTGGTTTCTGTTGGGTTGGTTGTGCTGGTGGTGTTGGTGTTCGAATCCCCATCAGTTCTGCTACTAATCTTGCTCCTGCATATGCCAAGTTATTTGTTTCTGTGATACTGGTGGTGTGTATTATGCCCATTATTTCATTGACCTCACTTGTTTTCTCCCTTAATTTCTTGGTGTTGTAGGCTTTCATGGAGGGGATCATTGTTCTCTCTGTATCTGGCTCCATCCATTGTCTAATCTTTTCTACCCATTCCGTCCTCTCTGTTACTTCGTCGGTGTTTCTTCGTGTGTCGTTGTTTGATACTTCATCCTCTCTGTCGTCTTCTGTGGCATCGTCTCTCAGTTCGTCTTCGTGTAATTCGTTGTCGTGTGACATTTCCCTTTCCAGTTCTTTTCTTTATGTTCCTTACTTGGTCTGCCAGTCTGTTTGGGGGGTGTTATTCCTCTCATTCCAGATGTTGACCAATCTTCTTCTATATCCTCTCTCCGTCGGGTTGCTTCTGATGTAGCATCTCCGTATTTCCTTATTTTCTTCTCTTGTCCATTTCTTCCTTTTTGCTTCTGTAGCTCCAATCTCAGGCTGTTGATTACCGTCATTGTGGTGATCAGTTACTGGATGACGACCTCCAAGTACCTGACCGTCTTCCCTTTCAATTGGGTTGAATACCTGGTTGCCGGACGAAGCTCCTCTGTTGCCAGAGGTTCCATTTACGTCGTTGTCATTTATTCCTTCATTTCTTTCCATCATTGCTGAGTTTTGCTATTTAACCCATAGCTGGACCCTACCCCATCAGGGATAGGTACTCATTTACAGCTGAGTAGACTGAGGAAATTATGGTAAAGATCCTTTCCCAAGGAATCAACGCCGAGGAGAGCGGTCACCCATCCAACGACTGACCAGCCCCAATGTTGCTTAACTTGACTTAAATCCATTGACGACCTAACCCACTCTTCCACGGCGCCACTTTATTATTATTATTATTATTATTATTATTATTATTATTATTATTATTATTATTATTAATTATTATTATTTTGGTCCATCACAGTCCTGCAATTCGACTGGGTGGTATTTATAGTGTGGGGTTCCGGGTTGCATCCTGCCTCCTAAGGAGTCCATCACTTCTTGATATGTGCGCTGCTTCCAGTAGCACACTTCTTTGCATGAGTCCTGTAGCTACATCAGCCTCTAGGTTTTCCAGATTCCTTTTCAGGGATCTTGGGATCGTGCCTAGTGTTCCTATGATTATGGGTACAATTTTCACTGGCATATCCCATATCCTTATTCTTTAAATTTTAAGGTCTTGATACTTATCAATTTTTCCCTTTCTTTCTCTTCACCTCTGGTGTCCCATGGTATTGCGACATCAATGAGTGACACTTTATTCTTAATTTAGCAATCAACGTCACGTCTGATCTATGCACTTATTATATATATATATATATATATATATATATATATATATAATATATATATATATATATATATATATATGTGTGTGTGTGTGTGTGTGTGTGTGTGCTGTGTGTGTGTTCGTGTGTGTGTGTATATATATATATATATATAAAAGATATATATATATATATATATATATATATATATATATATATATATATGTGTGTGTGTGTGTGTGTGTGTGTGTGTGTGTGGGTGTGTGTGTGTGTGTGTGTGTGTGTATGTGTGTGTGTGAGTGTGTGTTTGTGTGTAAAATATTAGCAGTTATTAACTAATGTCTAAGCTACATGGTGTTTCTTGTGCAAGCTCCACTGGAGGGCTTTTGCAAATGAATCATGCCTCTTTTAGTACTAATTCTGTGCAAGCGCCGGACATTTACTTGCTATGTGGTTTATAGTCTCTTCTTTCATATTGTACTTCCTGTAAAAGGGTGAGCTGTTATTTCCATCTACTGTTGTTTGAGCATATCTGGTTCTTAGGGCTTGATGTTGTGCCGCTGTTGGCATTACTTGTTTTTCCGTCTTGAGTTCTCCCTTCTGTAGCAACTTCCATGTTTTGTTTGCTGGCCATTTCATTAGTCTGTCTTATATACGTCAGTGCATTAGTTTCCTGCGCCTTTCCTTTGTTCTGTGTTTCACTGTCTCTGTATATTTCTGGGTCTTTTTCTTCTTTCATCAGTCCTCCTTCCCTTGCACTCCTTAGCCACTCGTCATACTGGTTCACAGTACTCTGCTCTCGATGTTGACAGTCATCTGTTCTTAGTAGACCTCTCCCTCATTCCTCTCGTGTTATGTATAGTCAATCTGTATTTACTCGTGGTATGTAGTGCTGTGTATTGTACGTATGCTTTAGTTTCTTGTCTACTCGTATGCTGAGGTATGTCCCATTGGAAATTGTACCCATAATCATGGGAACTCTTGGCGGTACGATCCCAAGATCCTCGAAAAGGAACCTGAAAAAACTACTTGCTAAAGTAGCTCCTGGACTCATATAGAAGAGCATGCTATTAGAAACAGCGCACAGTGAGAAAAGTTATGGAATTCTCTGGAGACAGCAAGCAACCGGAAACCTACAGTATAAATACCAGTCAGTCGAATATAGTAACTGAGATATATTATATATGAATATATATATATATACATATATATATATATATATATATATATATATATATATATAGATATATATATATATATATATATATATATATATATATATATATATATATATATATATATATATATATATATATATTATACATATATATATAAGCGAATTCCACAGGAAATCCAAGCTCTTTCGTCTTTACTCAGACATTGTCAAGGAGTTAATGAAGTATAATTGGAGAGAAAGGTGTCAGGTACAAGACAAGATCAAGAATACCAGATGGTTAATTGTCAAAAGGGTAAAAATTAAAAGAGATAATCCAGGATTACGGATAATCACACGGTCACAAACCTAAACAGATTGACCCTAACCGAAATTACAAAGTTTCTTTACAGTCCAAAACATGTAAAAACTGAATATATAAGTTTTGTTGCTTATATTTATCTACAACTTTTTTCATTATGAAAGCATTGAGTTTAAATAAACCAAGACTTAAATTTAAAACATTTTTATTATTTGACTTGATGAAACAAGGTTCAATGATATTCCTTTTAACTGTGTCATTACATGGGATTAAGGCTCTTGCTTGACTCCAGTTAATAGGATGGTCTAAATCTCTCATATGTACGAATAATGCATTCGATATTTGCCCAGTTCTCACAGAATAATAAAAATGTTCCAAATTTAAGTCTTGGTGTATTTAAACTCGATGCTTTCATAATGAAAAAAGTTGTAGATAAATATAAGCAACAAAATTAATATATTCAGTTTTTACATGTTTTGGACTGTAAAGAAACTTTGTAATTTCGGTTAGGGTCAATCTGTTTAGGTTTGTGACCGTGTGATATCCGATAATCCTGGATTATCTCTTTTAATGTTACCCTTTTGACAATTAACCATCTGGTAATTCTTGATCCTTTGGTCTTTTGTAACTGACAAACCTTTCTCTCCAATTGTACTTCATTAACTCCTTGACAATGTCTGAGTAAAGACGAAAGCACTTGGATTTCTGACTATCATTTTCCTCCTGTGGAATTCGCTTATTTATGAAGTCACGTGCATCTACTGTGATTTTTTAAGCATATATATATATATATATATTATATATATATATATATATATATATATATATATATATATATATATAGTAAACGTGCTTAATTGAAAAAATATAGCTGCATCAACAATCTTATTTCTAATAAAGTTTATTTATTTTCTAATAATACCTATTTCTGTAACTGAATGATTCATATAATAATTTTCCTATAAAAATTTCATGAAAGGAAGGGTACAGATTAGGTGGCGTTTACATTTTACCAATATGACTGTATTTACATAGAAATATACAGTTACTTATACAAAAAGGAAATGTAAAATATAACAGTATTAGAATCGCGACATAGTGTTCTAATATTGATGATCTTTTATTTATTACGTTCAGACTGTTAAGTTACCTATTTAATGTGTATTCTACCAATATTATCAGTACAAAAACGGGTGTAACTAAAGATATGTATATACTTTATTTTTGATTGATTCATAACTATTATCCTTTATCAGGTTCAAAATGAAAAATTTTATCATAAAAGAATGTGAAACTACCTATTACACGAAATGTTTTAATAACCATGTTTTTATCTTTGTATGGTAATAAACGTTCAGTTGTGTTCGTGGAATATCACTCATTTGCAGTATTCATTTTATCGTCATTACAAACTTTCATCACTAAAAACCTGGTCTATTTGCTTCAATTTCTTTTAATTGGATGCTTCTTAGTTTCTTCCTGATGACGTTATAATACAGCATTGAAATTCCATATGTTTGCAAATCAAGTAGAATAGGAATATTTTTAATATAAGAAGATAAATTCGATATCTGGAAAATTAGGAATAACTATAAAATTAAAAAATGATAACATAACAACAAAATAACCTGCTCTTAAGAATCGTATAATGGTATGCACTTCCTAGAAATATACTCAAAACTGCTTAGAATAGAAATTAATAAATGACTGAAAACAAGTGAACGAATGCGAATATGGAAGTCATAATTGGTAAATGCATATCGCCATTTGTTTCTAAGTGAGAATAAAAAGGTAAAGAAATGCACCAAAACTAAACAGAAAAAGAAAAACATTCAAACAAGAACAACTGGGGGAAATGGTCGACTTGACAAATTACTTCGTTGAGTTCGTTTAGCAATACAAATGGAATGAAACAAGACCTAGTGCAGAAGAACATTTCTTTTTTCTTTATATTTTTCTTTTTTGTAAAGTGAATTGGATTTTAGTAGTTTAGTGTGTTTTACTAATTTGTGAGATAACTCACCTAGAGAAATACACGTTTCCTTAATAATCTTTATCGTTCGGTGAAATTATAAATTTCGTAATATTTGTGTATATGTAAGAAGGAAAATAGTTTTTATATGATTATTGGTGCTGGGCACAGTTTTCCGTGTCGAAAATGATGACAATGGTTGCAGGTCTACAATAATATAGTACGTGAGTATATGGTTTTTAATAGATATTAAAAGCTTTCGAACCTTGTACTAGGTTCATCTACAGTCAAGTGAACATTATGACTTAAAAAATTCGTCAAAGTAAACTTCTGAACAGGACAATTCCACAACGACGAACTCAAATGAAGGAAGCGCTCAATAGCCCACCTGGGTAATTCCGTTGTTGAAATCAACAACCTAATTTGGCTGTTGAGCGCTTCCTTCATTTAATTTCGTCGTTGTGGAATTGTCCTGATCAGAAGTTTATTTCGACGAATTTTTTAAGTCATAATGTTCACTTGACTGTAGATGAACCTAGTACAAGATTCGAAAGCTTTTAGTATCTATTAAAGGCCATATACTCACATTATTATTGTGGACCTGCAACCATTACTGATAATCTTATCATTTGGAAAATCACCTATGAAGACTGAGTGAAATGAAAAGACACATAAAGTAAAACTTTTAGAAGGTGGTCTTGTGTAAACATCATAATTTACCGCAGGACTAAAAGAAAATTACTAAAATTAATAAACTAAAGGAATATACAAAATTAAGTCTCTCTTTTGACGATCGTGTAGGTTAACTTTCCAAATAAATGGAGAACGTAAACTTCTGAAAGTAAACTTCTGAACAGGACAATTCCACAACGACGAACTCAAATGAAGGAAGCGCTCAATAGCCCACCTGGGTAATTCCGTTGTTGAAATCAACAACCTAATTTGGCTGTTGAGCGCTTCCTTCATTTAATTTCGTCGTTGTGGAATTGTCCTGATCAGAAGTTTATTTCGACGAATTTTTTAAGTCATAATGTTCACTTGACTGTAGATGAACCTAGTACAAGATTCGAAAGCTTTTAGTATCTATTAAAGGCCATATACTCACATTATTATTGTGGACCTGCAACCATTACTGATAATCTTATCATTTGGAAAATCACCTATGAAGACTGAGTGAAATGAAAAGACACATAAAGTAAAACTTTTAGAAGGTGGTCTTGTGTAAACATCATAATTTACCGCAGGACTAAAAGAAAATTACTAAAATTAATAAACTAAAGGAATATACAAAATTAAGTCTCTCTTTTGACGATCGTGTAGGTTAACTTTCCAAATAAATGGAGAACGTAAAATTGATCCTAAAAATGTCAGAATGATATAAAAAAAAGTACACCCCGGAATTAAGAGTGAGATCAAGGCATTGTGATTTTTAATCCTCGTAAGAGCACAGGCAAGGCCAAATTGTACTACCTTTATTGACCTTGTCAAAAGATTCACGATTTATATCGCATACCAGTAACCTTGCCCTACCTAACAAAATCTGAGACCCATTTCATTTTCACGCTTTTATTTGAGTCTTCTTTTATTTAGTGATAAATATTATAATAATTCTAATTTCGAGATCATTACTTTTAGGACCCAGAATTCACACCATGTAAAGAACACTGCGAGAAAAAGTGAGAGTTACAGTGGTAGTTTCCATGAATTCATGAAGCCTAGATAAGTACATTACAGACGCGAAGATGGAATAAAGAAATGGAGCTAGGAACAAAGGAGAATGAGGCTTATTATTACACGAACGCTTACTAGATAGGTACCCTTCACTCTCGAACACATCTTACTCAGTGGTACGGCTCAGCAACTTTTGAAAAGGCAATGCAACACCTCAAGTTAAAAAAATTTCAAACAAACCTCATAGCTCTAATGCTTATCCTTGTTACTTTCCTTGCGATGACAAATACCGCAAGTTGATTCCGATATCTTTATATAATTATATCATAACAGTACTAAAAAAAACATTATAGCAAGAACTAATGTTTTCGTTTTAGTAATACAAACTTAAAATAGAAACATAGTTATCGTTTGTTCTCTTGATTAACTAATTTTCTGGCGTTTCTTTGTCAAGAAGAGCATGAGATCAAGATCATATGTAAATCTTTATTTTAAAATCTGACATTACAAAAGTTGGCATTTGAAATCTGAGTTTTTCTCTTGATTGACGTGTTGTATCAAGATTCATTGGTTACAAAGACATTTCAAAAATTTATTACTATTATCCGAGAAAATGGAGTAAAGTCCAATAGGATATAGGCAACTAATTATTAAGGTCCGGTGTCTTGTTACATAGAAAGGGAAGTATGATGTCATTCTCCTTCCATGCTGCCTTAACTGCTGGTATTAAAACGAAAAAAAGCAACATATGATGGAGTCATTTTATTCTAATAAACTTTAGTAATGCTAATTTTTGGAATGAACTGAATTCAGTATCTCTAGAGTTAATCACATGAAAGCGCTGATAATATCATTCATATAATTCTTACCAAAAAATGATAACAAGTTATGAATTTTATACAGTAATATATCGACAACAGAGAAAATGTCAATCGTATTCAAACAAGCAAAATTCTTCTTTTTCGATTCCATATTTTGAAGACCTTAATATTTTCCATGATGAAGATATCACAACTATAAGATAAGGCACCGGAGAAGACCGTCATAAAACTTCATAACTTTTTAATGACCCATAAAACATTAGATCACAGCCAGGGTTAGAGAAAAGTTTTTCTTTTACTAAGGCTTTTATATGACCCGTTTAACTGCACAATAAATCTTATGGGCTAAATAGAACTCAAGAAAATATTACTTCACCCTTACAAATGATCTTTTTCAATAATGTTGAAATCTAGCATACACACTAACATGCGCGCGCACGGACACACACACACGCTCAACACACAATCCTTACATTAAGGGGTCAGTTGCCTGATGCGCCTTCTCCACTGCCTTATATGAAAGGCATCAACCTCCACCAAACTTCTTTTCATATCTTCTTTCACTTTATCTCGCCATCTAATTTTTTGTCTCCCTCTCGATCTTCTTCCTCTAACAGGTTCCTCCCAAGCCCTTTTCACTCTCTCCTCGTCATCCATCCTCAACACATGCCCATACCATCTGAATCGTGACTCTCTTATCACCTCTGTAATCTTTACAAAGCCTTCTTATTCATAATTTTCTAGTCTCTCAAGCAACGATATTCCCATAATCCACCTCAGCATTCTCATCTCTGTTCTCTCAAACTTTACTTCTTCTTTTCTTCTAAGAGCCCATGTTTCTACTCCGTACATTAACACTGATCTTATCACTGGGTTATAGAACTTGAGTTTTTGTCTGATTGGCATTTTCTTATCACATACCACTCCAGCTACCTCTTTCCATTTCCCCCATGCAGATTTTATCCTACTGTCAACTTCAGCCTCACATCCTCCCTCTTGGCTTAAAGTAGATTCTAAGTATTTAATTTTTTCTGCCTGTTTTATAATCAAGCTTCTTTGTTGTATTACTATTCTATCTCTATCTTCCCTACTGCTCAGCAAAACCTGTTTTATTCACGTTCACCTTTAAGCCACCTCTCTCTAAACATGCACAGCACACAATCTAGCAAGACAAATAAGGTGTACTTAAGTGTATGCCATTGCCACATGATGTGTGCACAAGACATTCAATAATATTTATGAATATTTTGTATTATACAATTCATACTTATTAGTTTTCAGATAAAAAAAACACGCAACCAGTAATCTTAATTTGCCTACTATTTCCGATTTAGAGCGAGCTTCCCTGGACGTTTTCTCACATACCAAAAACCATATCATTTATTGATGTTTGTTTTCGTATCACCTTGTTTCCCATTTCAGGATTAAATAAAGAATGGGAATAGTTTTTGTAAATCAACTGTTTCATTTTTTACAACGAATATTATATGGCGAGGTCAGAAGGCCTATACGCACTGTTATATGAATAAGAAAGTAACTATGGTTTTCTAATTCATTTTTTAAATTTTTTGTTACTTTTCATTGATTCCTTCATTTCCTCCTCCTTTTTCAACAAACATTTTAAATGAACATTTATCATTGTCTCTCTGTTAAAACATTAAATTTTATTTGCGTTATTTGCGTTTGCAGTCAAGTATTTTTACGGAATCATCACAGTAAAGAAAAATATAGTAGTTCCTTGAAACCAATTATTTCTCTTCCCTCAACACCAGAGGCTTCTCTGCATCTTAACTAGAGTATCTTTACCTCGAGAAGGAAACAACTCACGTTAAAAGCAGCATCATTTTATGTCCTAGTTTTGTAATCAGTATTAACTTGAATATTGCAAAGATACCGTAAGCTTGGATTGCTATTTACATGAGCTTTATTTATTTATTTATATATTCTTTTATTTAGGCAGACGTCAATAAACAGATATAACATTGTAATTTCCTCTGTAATTTATTAGTGTGTTCGTGTTTGTCCTGTGACTATTCCTGCCTTACTAGCGAAAGTAAGTGTCCAGAAAATATATTGAAGGTTCTGTCAAGCGATATCAGGAGCACGCAAAGACCCATCATTTGAGTTATCCTAATGTTTTCTACTTATAGAGACAATATTACCATTTCCAAATGACATCTTGAAAGAACTCTCTTAAGTATTCTGCTTGTATAGGGGATTCTTCCAATCATCCCGGAGGTTTCTTCGCTTCAGTCTGGGATAGATAGTTTACCAAATCAAGGTTCTTTCCTTCGGCCATTCAACCGCCCGAGGTGTTCACAAGAGTGTTCACCCTAGTCTCAACCTGTAATGGGCTCATTTTCACGGGATCGCATCCTGAGATATCTCGACAACTGGCTAGTCCTAGTAAATTCTCGGGCATTATGATACAGCTGAAGAAATCGAATCTCACACCAAGCCAAATCTTACTGGTCATAAGACGAAGAAGGAAACCTGTAGTTAAGTATGGATTTTTTCCTGAGCGAAATAATCAAACCAAAAATCAAAAGGGTGGGATACGTAGATTGTAGGAATTTATTAATTTAAGAGTTCGGAAACGCTAATGTTCTCACATAGTATCACAACTTTGAGATATAATTCCTGACTTGCTTACACATACCTCATTGTTAAACTTAACACTGGCAATTCAACACTTTATTAAATATTCTGTTACCTTGCTTCGCTTATCTTCTCATTTTACTTAATGAAGATAATTTATTGTATAGCTCATGAAGTTTTCTAAAATGGAATTTGTTTTTCCTACATAAAAATATCTATTCACGAGCTTATAATTAAATGGTTTTTTATATCTCGACTTTTGTGAAAGTTTTCCTAGTTGTGTGTGGAAAAAGACATTATGTTAACTCAATAAATAACCTAAGAAAGACTGTCTTAGCTTATAGAATTTATATACACTCTTATATTATTAAATTTATTGTAAACCATGAGAGTGTTAGCAAATGATTTTAACAAGTGATGAGACTACCAATACCCATTAGTAACCCAAAGAACAGTCTTGATAATAGCCTCAAAACCAAAACCAACAGTAAAAATTGTGGACACAAACACACACACACACACACACAGAGGACAGCCTCACAAAGAAGCTAAGTAAAAAGATACTAATTTCTGTTTGTTCCTGTCTCACTAACTACGCCTAACATCAATTTATTATTATCCGAACATGTTTCCTTCGTAGTGTTTATCCTATCTTTAATTTTCCTCTTTTCCTAATCATTTCACGAGCCCTCTATTATTGCCTCTCAAACCGATCAATAGATTACGGAAATAAAATTCTTGCAAAACACATTGAGAAAACTAGACTATCAGTCTAAAACATTACTAGTTTATGAAAAAAATATATATTTACCCGATAGAAGTAGAATAAATCAGCAGTGCAAAATGTTTTTGCCCTAAAATACCACATTCCGTTTAAAATCCATATGTTTAATCAATCAACCTATCACCTTCCTCTACATCTCCCTCCCTTAGTGATAGGTACTCGAACTACTAATTCCTTTAATGATAATGGATTTATCCAATTACTCAGCTGTCCTTCCATGTCAATTTCCTTTAATGAGTTATTATAAAAATAACCACTTAGAGGTCTGTCTACTTCATTGGATATTTAAATTATGATTTTCCTTTTATTTCTTGGAATTGTAGATAACTAATTACCCACATTGCTTGACGAGAATTCTGCCATTAAAAAGCTCAGTTTCAAATTTCTTATTATCTTTTATCCTATGAAAGTTCCATTCACTTCCTCAAATACTTGGGTTTCATTATCAAGTCATTTTCTTTTCTGAAACGTTTCCTTGTTTCCTGGCTTCTCTAACAATACCAGAACCAGTTGATATAACCTCTTACCTTCCACTTGAGGGTGCTGTAATTTTCAAGGTGGTTTCATTCTTGCCAGTTCTAAACATTTCATTTTCTGAAATCATCTATGTTGTCTCTTCTCTTCCAATGCTGGACTTGTTTACAATTTCTAGCGGAACCTCAAGGAAGGAGGTTGAGAGAGAAAAGGATAATGGTTTCTAACTGATTACTGTATAAAGGCATGAATGGTATGTAAACTTACCGCAGTTATGTATATTCAAACATATATCCCACAGAGAGAGAGAGAGAGAGAGAGAGAGAGAGAGAGAGAGAGAGAGAGAGAGAGAGAGAGAGAGAGAGAGAAATTTATTTTAATCATTGATAGATTAGAGCAAAAGTCATTTCATTTGAATTAGTTAAATTTTGTACAGACAGACAAACAGCCAGAGAGAAAATAAAAGAAGAGAAAGAGAGAGACAGACAGACAGAGAAATTATATTTAGATTACTTTTTCTGTTCTATATGCTGGAAAAAGACCTCCATTAATTCAGGCTTTATTGAAAATAATGGCTATTTCAGCCGCATTTATTTTCTATACAAGTTTCTCTCTTCGTCTTATTACTGACTTTTCTTCTGTACTCAAATTGGCTATTAAAATGTCAAATGGGGGATTCATGTCAAAAACGTGGGATTTGTCAAATTGAATATATCATACAAAATGCAGGAGGAATTGGATCTGAAGCCTAGTCGACAAAAGATACTATATGACTCATTCTGGATATCTCTTGTCGCCAAGGTCCCCTTGCTGTGCGACACACTATGTATACTGTGGGACTCCCGCAAGAAAGAAGAAGGTGAAGAAGAAGATATATATATATATATATATATATATATATATATATATATATATATATATATATATATATGTATATATACATATATATATATATATATATATATATATATATATATATATATATATATATATATATATATATATATATATATATATATATATATAGAGAGAGAGAGAGAGAGAGAGAGAGAGAGCGAGAGAGAGAGAGAGAGCAGACGCCCCTGAGCAAGAGGAATACAGAATGAGTCATATAGTATCTTTTGTCGAATAGACCCTTTAAGATCCAATTTGTCCTGCTTTTGTATTATTACATTCAATTTGACAAATACCATACCACGTTTTGACATGAATCCACCATATTGCGTTTTAATAGCCAATTTGAGTACACAAGAAAAAGTCAATAACAAGAAAAATAGAGAAAATCTACACAAAATAAACGCGGTTGAAATAGCCATTATTTTTCTGTTCTAAATATGATTCTATTTTAAGTTAGTAATATTTGTAAATTTTAAATATTACTTATCTGGAAGAGATAAATATATTCGGAACAGCGAAAATTAAGATATTCGAATTTCTCTCTCTCTCTCTCTCTCTCTCTCTCTCTCTCTCTCTCTCTCAATCTACCTGTCATACTGTTTGTTTGGCCGTTGTCCGTCCGATAGCAAGAAAATACTAGGCTGCTGAGTAGCTGCAACCTCAGGTAGAACTATGATAATTATATCAGCGATGATTGCTTACAAAAAAATTTTCTCATAGCTCCATAATCACTATAGTGTAACGAACAACATAGAATGGCCATGGCGTTACGTATTACGCTGTGTACAAAGATTATCACTTTTTAAACTGTTCATTATGAACAATATAAAAGGCAATGCTTCCCGACAACTGAACTGAGCCTTGCATGGAATTCTCTGAGATGTCATTAATCCCAAAGGAACATTAATTGTAAATTGCTGACGCTAAAATCTGGTTGTAACAAGAGGTTAAAAAATACACGTTTGATTTACTGGTTCCAGTGCACTCGTGTTGGGATGTGAATAAACCTGCAGCCACAACACAATGATCATGTTCATGCTCACCGAACCATTATAGGAGAAGTCTGTCAAAAATGGGGACCAAGAACCTTATGCTTCTTATATTTTTCATTATCCCAAAGGAAATTCACGGATTATGGACAGCCTTTCCTTCGATCTTGACCTGTTGTAATCCTCGGTGGCATTTCCTCTGTTTCTTTTGAGTTTAGAGTTCCCGCTTCTTTTGAAACACTAAGTTATTATCAGACATGATGCCACTGTAAGTGAGCAAAAATTTATTTAAATTTAAATGTTAACTATTTACAACAAACTTAGTCTTTATTTTAAGGAATAATAACATCAAATCACGTAATTCATAATTTTGGAATGTGTTTCTTCATATAATTTGCATACTTTCTTCATCTATAATGGTCGTTGTTGTTTTTTTGTTTTGTTTTGGGGACTTTCTATCTTATATTTTACACATTGCCATAGTTTGTCTTTATAGTAAATTACGGATGTCCTTTAAAGAAAAGGATTATACCGGTGCTACTGACCCAAAGCTATAATTGATTTCTCGGTAAACGCAGATTTGACAACACGTGAGGAAAGAATGTCACATTGTCTTGATCGATATTTTCATATAATATTTTTAACAAACTTTAGTTACAAAATTGCCTTAAATTATTACTAGATATATTTCTCATATCCAGCCTTCTTGTAAAGAATTACAAGACAGTCCCTAAATGCAAGTTCGCAAAACGAGGAGAGTACGTTTGAAATCACTGCTTCAACCTCCCTACACCCTCTTTTGACAAAGTGCACTCGACATAATTATAAATATGTGAATAAAATGT
>NC_061087.1:61557139-61574639 GCF_015104395.2 Macrobrachium nipponense | reverse complement strand
TAGGAAAATTCCCGAGTTCTCTGGAGCATACAGCACTGATCTTTTGTGCTCTGTTATCTTTGCGAGATGGATCTATCCATCTTCCCACACGTAATCCTTATTACGATTGTAAACTCCGGCTTCCTCCTAGCTATTATTTAAGCATATACATTAACGAGTGAACTACTGATGGACTTGGGATAATAAAAAAAAAGGATTATTAGACTTGAAGTGTGCTGTAGCTTTGTGGATGTTTTCATTGTATGGAAGATTTATTTTGTTGTTCAAATCGATCTGTCAGTTGTGAGTATAGTATATTGTATTCACTTTATTAATAGCCTTATCAATAATGTATGGTGGGTGAAGCAGTTGCATTAGGTGTTGGCGAATCGTTTTGAATTCTTTATCTACGTAGACATTGGCACATATTCGAAACCCCCTGAGGAAAAGGTTGCATCCGACCAAGATCTTTATGGAGACATCATTGTAGCTTAACCTCACCCCCACTGAGAGCACCGCTTCCTGTTTTGTTGTATCAGCATAATCTTGGGCAGAGGGGCCCAGCCCTACAAATGAAACACCGTTTACCTCCTTGTTAGAGCCACTGAGCCTGCCTATGTCCTCCATTCTCACAGGTCTAATAGACGTTTCCCCCTCCTTATGGCTGGATTGCCCACACGGTTACCACTTTGTCTTCCTGATGATTGTACTGTCCAGCCCAAGCTGGTCTTGTCCTTTTTAGCATTAATCCTGCTGATCAGTTGCTGCATTTGTATGATTTATTCTTTAATGGACCTATAAATAGAGGAGGAAGGGGGCTCAGAACATTAGACCCACAGATTGCTATTTTTTTGTACCTCAGGAATCCTTCTCCAACCCTCATTCAGTGTGAAATATCAACCTTTAAGGATATTTAACATGCAAACTCGTCTACTGGCTTCTTTATTAATAAGTTCCTTTTCACAGGATAGTCTTCTGCTCCACACTTAACTGAAATTTCGTAATCATCATATCTCTGATTCCTTTCTATGTACAGCACCTCTCAGACTTAATACTGGACAGCACTGAAAATGACACTTTCTGGTGTGCTAACAAGACTGGTCTGACCAATCTAGTGTTTCTTTCTCCACTTCCCAGAGGAAGACCTCTATTGAGACATTCCACAATATTAAGTACTACTTTGCAAATACTCAAATGTGGCCCAGATAACAGGGGAAGTTGGCAAACATTAAAATCCTTATTAAACTAGCACTAGGGTGTCAACTCCACTATCCTTCTACAAGGTCGAAGCACTTCCTTCTCCAATAGGATATCATATTATTCCTGGTCAGGTTACATGAATTAATTTCTGGCTTGATACCATTTTCAATTTTGGTTTGATCCCTGTACTTCACCAGGGCACATCTCGATGAAACACAAGCACCCATTGAATTGATCATGGGGTAGTATTAGATCTAATGGTACCATTTTATTGACTGCAATATAAAAAGGATCTAGATACATGTTAACAAAAGTTGCATGTCACTAATGCAAAGATTGGTGACTGAATGCCACAAGAAAGCAAGAGGTCATTTTAGAATGCTTACACTTCACATTCTCCAGCCATCATTAACCAAATGAACTCCCTGGCATTGAGATAACATAATGCAAAATAAAAATTCACTATATAATATCCAATGGCCATATATGGATATAAGTAGTATTTATGACACCCAAACAAAAACTAGAAATCTATGATAATAACCGAGCTAGGATTGCTGCCTTTGATGTTTTAGAAATAAACATATTAAGTGTTGCGTTGTCTAATTTTTATGCTTTGCCTAAAGCCATATTTTGAAAGAAAATTCCCGAGTTTCTGTCCCTTTGAATCTGTATAATGTCCAAACTTCCCCAAATTTTTAAGCAATAGTTAATAGTATTAATAACTAGTGCTTGTAGAAATACATTTTTTTCTTTGCACCTCGGTTTTGATAAGATTTATAAAAAGCATTCTTACAGATTTGTTGCAAAGTTTAGTAACATGTCCTTATGAAAATCATAATAATTTCCACAATTTTTCTTGTCTATCCTAATGCATGCATATATCAGATGGATCACTCGATAGATTTTCTATACTCAACCTTGAAGATTTTAATTCTTAAACCTTTATCTTCAAGTCTTGCATTAAGTTACTATTCTTGATGGTCCATCTGACCAGTACTAGTGCTAATCTTAAAGATTAAAGAAATTTCTACATATTTGCATTTCGATGCAAAATATTGTTTCATCGCTAAGTATGGATATAGGTTGTCTTCTTCATAACTGCAAATGCTGTAACCAAAAGGTTCATAATTCTCTTGAAACTGCACATGTTTACACTTCCCACATAAGATGTAAGACCCTTATTTACATACACAGGCACAGTCACCTGTTCCACGTCATAACGAAATGTATTATGTCATGGAATGTGATCAAACCTATCTTCAGTACCTGGTAATAACCATGTTACATTGATAGTTGCTGATGCATATTGAATTCAGTTCTCATTTAGCATTTTAAGAAAGGCCCAATGTTTCGTACATATCACTTATAAAAACAAAATTTTATTTACAATATGAAAACTGTAAATCTTGCTCAATAGGAATGAAATTACACTATATTTCTTATTTTGCAAAATGTGATAAACTTTGCCTGGACCCTAACCCGAAACGTCTAGATTGTAAAAGGTCTTCTTTATGTCCCCTGAAGGAAAAAGTACAGCATTAGGAAGACAAATTTTAGTTGAAGACTGATTATCCCCCAAAACAATGAAATATATGTCAGAACAGGGGTGGTCAAAAGCTTCTCATGCATTTGAGAAGGTTAATAGAATTTCTGTTGCTAAAGATTTGAGGTTTAAACTAATTCTAGGATGCAAGAAGTGAAGCTTTAACTAGTAGTAGAGAATTTAGATTATTAGTTTCTCTCATCTGATCTTATATATAAACCACAAGCTTCTGCTTAAAATGTATAACTAATCAGAAATTTTATATCCATTAACTTTATGTATAACATTGCAATAATATTTTTCTCAAAAGTCGCCCTTGTCGTGAGGGATAGATTTGGTCCAAAAATTTTGTTAATTATAATATCACATGACGTTCATATGAGATCAAATTTTACCAATTAAAAAGTCTTTTTATATAATGCTGCTTGTTATGTGGGATTAGTGAACATCTGGCTGGAAGAAACACGTAGTCATTGAATTATTTTATACCCAAAAATAAAAGAAAACTGAAGCTTAATTTCCATCATTGCTAATGGTAATAATGGTATCTGTGAAATGAGCTGTGTCACCAAAAAAAAACAACCAATGACCAGTGACCAATTAGCACATCAAATTATTTGCAAGAAATGCAACAACAGAAATATCTATCCAGCATTTGAGGTTGGTAAGTGAGATGAAAGTTGCATACTTTTAAATTTGAAGATTTCCCAGAGAATTAAATGCTGGAATCTCAATTGGTTAAACCATAATTGTTGCATCTGAATAGTATGCTAATAACTTAGCAACTTTAACTTTAATCTTGCATTGTTTTCTTAGTCATATTAGAAAACATTTTTAGTAATTCGAAATTGCACGTTTACTATGTTAATAAGAATAAATATGATCATCATCATATTTATTATAATTATGGACAGGAGAACACGTTTCCATTCTCTTAGAGATTCACGCCGGATATCTTGGGGAAGTAATAACTGCCGAGTCTATTTTTTATATGAAAATGAATAGAAAAAATATAGGTTTTATTTGATTAAATAATACGGTCAATTATATTCCATTTCTCAACATTAAACTTTCGTTTCATCCTCTAATATTACGAAACGCTGACCCGCATAACTAAGCTATCCCTCGTTCTATTATGCTGCAGAGAATTTAGTCTTAGGTTGCTTTACCATGGCTAAGGTAATGTTTACTGTATAACTTTCAACGAATCTCAGCTTTGCTTCACTAAATTTATCTTTAATTAATGGAATATTTTGGGTTATGTAAAATTTTCTTTGTAATAATCTGGACCAAAGTTTATTTCCTTTGTCTATCACAACATATACAGAATATCAGAATTAAAATCTTTCGTCGTACCTTTAATCAGTTTATTAGAAATTCGACTGCTTTCAATAGGTCTACTGCGTTTTTTTTTCTTTTAAAGGATCGCACCACGGGTAATCGAATGTGAAACATACCAACGTTCATTCATATACGTGAATAGCTTTCGTGTAACAGAAACTTCTTTGAGTACTTAATACTTCAGAAAACATGGAGTTTCATAGCTTATTTGAGGTCATAAGTCATCCATCAAAATGTGTTAAATGTTCTTCTGATGAAATTAATTTTGGAAAAGATATTCATCATCTTTTTTTTTATGTCTAAAACCTTATTGCTGTGAGGATGCACTTGACACTGCGAAGTGGTCAGTAATCATTAATGTCAGTTGTGGATTTAATCGTATTTAAAATTCTGTATTAGCAATGAACATAAGTAATAAATAGTTTCTATGCCAAATATAATTCAGATTTTTTTTATGATGGTACTGTTAATGAAAGAGGTAAACGTATAATATTCCTGCAACTGGCTTCTTTTTCTGACACTCTAACTGCTCCCTAATAAATTTTAGTCACCGCCTTTGCACCGCAAACTGTCCTTGCTACTCTCAGTTATCTCTCTGATGATATCTCAGGCCATCCATATTTTCATATGCATTGTGTAATTTAATTATTGTCTTAGAATTGAATAGTTTACCAGGAAGAAATTAAACCCCAACACAGTCTCCAATGCCATATATAATTGAAGATCCATTAGTTCAAGCTTAAATGTGATTGCATTACTGTCTCTCACGCTCACTGAGGACTAATTTCTTATGAATCGGATCTTGTTAATCATTACTGGCATATTATCTCCCTTCGTACTAGTTTGGAATGAGTGCATTTTTATGATATTCCAGTACACACCATTGGGGATGATGAAATTTTCATCGCATTCGTCTATTTTATTTATTCATTTCTTGAGCTTTGGCCTAGAGAAAATCTGTTGTTAGAATAAAAACCAGCATCCTACTCTCATTGTCATTTTGCCGAAAATTCCTTGTTAAGCGCCAAATAAACGGTCATTCCTTTATGCGCTAACAAACGAGTGTGCAATCGTTAACTAAATGCCCACACACCAAGTCAGGTTTGCGCCTATGGTCAGTTACCGCCCTCAGATCAACGAGACGACATGAATAAGAGCGCAGTTTATATTAGAGATTATTCTTGCTCATGAAAGCAACGATTCCAAGAAAACCAGTTATGGATAAAGACTGGTATGTGAAACGTTCTAGATTTACTCATGGTAATATCCTAAAAGAATGATTGGTGCCCTCCCCAAAGGATTATGAGAACTTTTTACGCAAAGATCATTCTACATTCGCCGATTTTCTAGACAAAGTTATGCCGCTGGTCATGATAGAAGACATAAAAATAAGGGATGTAACGTCGGCAAGTAGCAGACTTTCTAGTATTCTTCGATTTCTAGCAACTAGCCAGTCATTTGATGAGCTGAAGTTTACCACAGCCATATCATCACAGCATTTGATGCATATTTATGAAAACCTGTACCACTATCATATCTGTATTGAAGGAATATATTAGGGTAGCTATATCTAAATAACCATAAATGTAATGATAGAAAAGGACTAGTTGGAACAAAATTCATACTCTCAATTAAATTACTGTAAATTTATCAAATACTTATTGGTTAAGTACATGCACGTTGAAGATAACAAAATGAAAATAAAGAACATTAAAATTAATGTAAATATATCAAATATGGATAAATTCCACATGTACAATAAAGAAATAGATATATTTTATTTAGCCTTTTAGTTACCAGATATAGTAATCATAGAGCAAAACCATTGAAATTTTATGAAAATATTTTATTACCATAAGTAAACATCGAAGAAATTATGTATGTTACATAAAGGAGTCCCGAGTTATGGCACTGTTCCCATTTGGAAACGCTGGGATTACGTGTACTGAAATTTGCTGCATTTTACCAAATTCTCAAAATTCATGCATAAACGTTATAGTAACCGTTTTTCTTTTTCTACTTGGCAAAGATTTAAGAGCTAAAATAAAAAGTCATGTTCCTTGCATGCAACTCTGCTTTATATGACACTGCGATCATAGTGAATGTCCGTTTATCATAGTAATAGACAGAGGGTTTATACATATCATCTGAGCGCGGACTTTTCACTTTTAGTAACATTTAATTCTCTTCTGTAATTTGAGCGGAAAGAGTTTATTTTCCGAACAACCATGGCTCTGTTGGCTTTTGGCTCTATTTCCTAAATTTGTCAATTAGTCTGGTATATCCTTCAAATTTTAATGGCCTGTTTTTAATAGACTCACTGTTAACCTTCCACAAGACTGGTAGATCAAGATAAATGTCCAAAAACTCGGACCAAAATTCCTCATCATCAACTCTGCTCGCCGTGACGACTCGGGTTCAAATGAGGTGATTTCGCATACACCGCAACAGACAGAACATCATTAATGGGTATTCCTTTGTACAATAGGAGAAATGCCCCATCACCTACTTTTACCAACGGACAGCGCAACACACAACGGTAATGGTGCTTTAGGCATCATTTTAACATTTATTTATTTATTTTAAACTCGGCTGTCTGTGATACAATCCCTGAACATTTCTGAGTCTGTAATTGTTGTGTAAATTATTATTTAGTTAAAAGACACTCATTTTCATATAAAAATATTTGTAATTATAGCACACAGGAGCTTTGGCATTTTGTTCAGCACACCTCTTCACCTCTAAACTTTATGGAAATAAGCCAAAAGATAAGCAAAGAAAAAACCTAAGTATCCGTAAAAAGTACTACATTATAAGGAGCTAAATGAGTTCTTAATAGTTAGGTGCAGAATTTTGTGACAGTCAGTTCAGAACCCTCAGCGACCGCTGAAGGGGTTAATGGTCATTTGGTATTGATCTTTGTAAAGATCCTTTCGAATGGTTTGGGCAAGTCCACCTTTTTCAGCATCGGAACCCGCATCAGGAATCTGCTGCAAATCAACCTTATCCGGAGCTTGTTCTTCAGAGATAAGAAAACAACGGTTCTGGCAGTTTTGTCAATGATTAAAATGAAATATGAAATATAATGACTCAACCATTATGTGTTTCCCTTAAGTATTTGTTATGAATGAAGACGTAACAAACGGGCTATATACATACACACACAGACACACGCATACACTCACACACACACACACAGACACACACATACACACACACACACACACACACATATATATATATATATATATATATATATATATATATATAACACACACACACACATATATTTATATATATATATATATATATATATATATATATATATATATATATATATATATATATATATATATATATATATATATATATATATATATATATATATAAATATGCTACATTTATAGATCGTTTCGTCTACCCCGAAATTAATTAATTAGTTTGATTTGGAAAACGGTAGCCATTTCCTCCAAATATCAGCTGATTTTCAGGAAACGCGGGAACCAAAACCCACCAGCCAGAGGTAGGGAGTTCCCCAGTTGGGGGAATATAGTCTTTTGTCAGCTTTAGGGACGTATCTCGAAGGGAAGGATGTAGGCAGATTGGTACTTCTTAGACCTATATCTTAAGCTCTTTCTCCTGTGACCCCTCTGCTGGCTGTATGTTCTGTTTCCAGGATTTGCCTTGCTTGTGGGGGGGTTAAGCTGAATCCCAACACCCAAGCAAACCACCTGCGATCTGCCTCAGTCGTCTCCAGACGCGACCTTCGGATGGATGTCCGACCACCTGCCTTCCTTGTAGACCCAGTCCTAAGACAAAGCCAGGCCACGTTTTTCTACAAAGACCCACTGAACACGACATCCAGGTACGTCTTGTGAGACAGCATATTGCCAGTCCCTTACCTCCTATTATCTATTTGATCCTCATTTTTCCCAATTCAATTTCAAAACCAAAAAGAACTCATCCTTTTGTTCCCTCTCACTGCCTCATGACCGCATGCTTCCCCTTGTGTGATCGTCCCCAGACAAATGAAGTCATTGCATACCTCAGTGATACATTAAAAAGTTCCTTTTCCCAAGTGTTAGAGAACTAAACAAATGAAATTGGGCAATAAATCCTTTTTCTTTTATCTTGTTTAATCTGGGATTCTTTTTCCAGATTCCTTGAGTCACGTGTCACGTCTCTCTGCCTGTAAGTGTTGCATTACCCAAGTTTATGAACCCAGCTTGTATTAATCACATTTTAGCCCGCTTTCCATTTGTGAGAGATTATAAGTCCCAATGTGGGGACCAATAGCATTCACTTTTCTCCAGGCCAGTACGAGCCTTTTGTAAATAAATAGCTGTAAAGTAACGAGTTGAGTTTCTGGCGACCTATTCCTCTAGATTACATATTCATTAATAATCAGTTTTACGGTAAGTTCAATCAATTTCCTCCTGTCCTCCCTCAATTATTTCTGTTTACGTATCGAGCCTCTCTCAAGGCCGGGCAAATACGTAAAAATATACATATAAATGTATTCAGAGGGTTTCATGATACATCTTAGTAGAATACCATAGTTTATTTGAGAAATGTTTCGCACACAAAAAAACACGGTGCATCATCAGTCTTTGAAAATATAAACAATTACATTATAAAATCAATTCACAGTAAAGTCCAAAAATATTACCAAATTAAAATACTGTAAAAGTTAAAAGTTAAAGACTTAAAAACAATATAAAAGAACCAAGAGAGAGAGAGAACTGAAACACCTACCATCCAGGGTAAGAGACGTAAAAGGAATGGCAAAATTTCGCGTCCCAAACAATACTACAACTATACCAGATACTAAAGTGTAGCCGTGGAGTTACTGTTAAATGAAGGAGCCAGCCTTTTAATGAGTAATGACTCTAAGGTAGTAAAGTACTGTTTCAAGACTTCTATTTTACAATTTGGCTGCATGATTTTTAATATTGGAGAATTCTGGTTGCTTAAGTCTCTGACCTGTACGAAAACTGCAACCCATGTGACTGTAATATTTCACCTGCAAAAGCCTACGAGTTGATCCAACATAAGAGCCTGGACATCCAGGGTATGTCAATTTGAAGGCAACGTTCGATCTCATGGAGGCCTGCAGGCGATCTTTCAAGTTAAAAAATGACCCTGTTCTGAATGGATTGTTTGAAATAAGTTGAGTTGAAGGCATGGAATTTCCTGTTCAATGATTTGCTTGAGTCTGCATGAGAACTTGGTACACCGTAACATTGAAATTGGATATAGGTGGTTGGAGAAATTCGGTTAATACTATGTTAAGATGTTGAAAACTAAATCTTTAGGATAAGAATTTCTCTGAAAAAAGTTTAATAGAAATTCTACTTCATCATGAAAAATGGACCAGCTAGAAGAGTATTTCAATGCTCTATGAACTAGGGTGTAAATAGTGTTTAATTTAAAATTTTTTTGACATGAACTGTAATTGTTGTTGGCTAGTCCTGTATATGTCTTTTTTCTATAAACTACTGTGGTGAATTCAGAGGTAATTCTTGTAACATTAATATCTAAGAATGGTAAACTGTCCATGATCTTCGTGTCCATCGTAAGCTGAATATTTGGGTGTTGTTGATATCAACAGGAGAGAAATCAGCAGTTGAATGAAGTTACCGACTCGGCAAACAAGTCGGTAACATCACTGAAGTCCTGATTTCTCCTCTGTTTACTGGTTCAAATTCACAAGAGTACGAAATTATTATATATATATATATATATATATATATATATATATATATATATATATATATATATAATCTAATAATAATAATAATAATAATAATAATAATAATAATAATCTTCCAGCCATCACTGAAATGCATGGCATAGTGTTCTGTTTGCAAAAATGTTATTGAACATTATCAGGTGGAGTTTGTTTGTCATGCCGTACTTGTATATCGTTAAACCTGTTGATCTTTTCCTTTCCCTGTATAAGGATTGTTGGAGCATTTGCTTCCAAATTCTTCCTTTATTCTTAGCTTTTATAATGTTCTGTTAGTTTCACTGACACTGCTGGCTTTCTCCTTCCTCCGACGTATTTCATAAATTATGCTGCTTTACACCTAAATGCCAAAGTTCACTGTGTAAGAGTCTGAAATACGACATGCCATGGGGATGTGATCCACCACAATGATTTGTAAGGTGACGTTTTCGCTAACTATTATGATACTACTAAGAGTGTCAATATTACAATAATATCTGCGCGGCTAAACCACAAATATTATACTGGCCACCAAGAGCATGCACTCGACTCACTTTTTTTTCTTCTTCTCTCTGTGCAGGTTGTCATCCTTGGATTTTTTTATTCTTTCTTCAGCACGTGCCCTCTTCTTCACCCGTCTCCAGTTGTTCCCATCATGTCTTTTCGTTCCTTGTTAATATTTTTTTTTCTCTATCACAGTCCTCCAATTCGACTGGGTGGTATTTATAGTGTGGAGTTTCGGGTTGCATCCTGCCTCATTAGGAGTCCATCACTTTTCTTACTATGTGCACCGTTTCTAGGATCACACTCTTCTGCATGAGTCCTGGAGCTACTTCAGCCTCTAGTTTTTCTAGATTCCTTTTCAGGGATCTTGGGATTGTGCCTAGTGCTCCAATGATTATGGATACGATTTCCACTGGCATATCCCATATCCTTCTTATTTCTATTTTCAGATCTTGATACTTATCCATTTTTTCCCTTTCTTTCTCTTCATCTCTGGTGTCCCATGGTACTGCGACATCAATGAGTGATACTTTCTTCTTGACTTTGTCAATCAACGTCACGCCTGGTCTATTTGCGCGTATCACCCTATCCGTTCAGATACCATAGTCCCAGAGGATCTTTGCATGATCGTTTTCTATCACTCCCTCAGGTTGGTGCTTGTACCACTGATTACTGCAAGGTAGCTGATGTTTCTTGCACAGGCTTCAGTGGAGGGCTTTTGCAACTGATTCATGCCTCTTTTTGTACTGGTTCTGTGCAAGTGCCGGGCATTCGCTTGCTATGTGGTTTATGGTTTCATTTTTTGTATTGCACTTCCTACATATGGGAGAGATGTTATTTCCGTCTATCGTTCTTTGAACATATCTGGTTCTTAGGGCCTGATCTTGTGCTACTGTTATCATTCCTTCAGTTTCCTTCTTTTGCTCTGCCTTCTGTAGCCATTGCCATGTGTCATCGCTGGCTATTTCTTTAGTCTGTCTCATGTATTGTCCGTGCATTGGTTTGTTGTGCCAGTCCTCTGTTCTGTCTGTCATTCTCCTGTCTCTGTATATTTCTGGGTCTTCGTCTACTTTTATTAGTCCTTCTTCCCATGCACTCTTTAGCCACTCGTCTTCACTGGTTTTCAGATATTGCCCCAGTGCTCTGTTCTCGATGTTGACGCAGTCCTCTATACTTAGCAGTCCTCTCCCTCCTTCCTTTCGTGTTATGTATAGTCTGTCCGTATTTGCTCTTGGGTGTAGTGCTTTGTGTATTGTCATATGTTTCCTTGTTTTCTGATCTATGCTGCGGAGTTCTGCCTTCGTCCATTCCACTATTCCTGCGTTGTATCTGATTACTGTCACTTCCCATGTGTTTATGGCTTTTATCATATTTCTGGCGTTGAGTTTTGACTTAAGTATCGCCTTGAGTCTCTGCATATATTCTTTCCTGATCGTGTCCTTCATCTCTTGGTGTTTTATATCTCCTCCTTCCATTATTCCCAGGCATTTGTATCCTGTCTCATCTATGTGTTTGATGTTGCTCCCATCTGGTAGCTTTATCCCTTCAGTACTCGTTACTTTGCCTTTTTGTATGTTGACTAAGGCGCATTTTTCTATTCCAAACTCCATCCTGATGTCCCCAGATACAATCATTACAGTCTGGATTAGGGTATCTATGTCCTTGATGCTCTTACCATACAGCTTGATGGTGTCCATGAACATCAGATGGTTGATTCTGTTGCCTCTTTTCTTGAGTTGGTACCCAGCATCCATTCCATCTTCTGTAGTACTTTTGTCATGGGAATCATGGCTACTACGAAGAGTAGTGGGGACAGTGAGTCGCCCTGGAAGATCCCTCTCCTGATATTAACCTCTGCTAGTCTCATTCCAGAGCTTGTAAGTATTGTATTCCAGTTGCGCATTGTATTTTTGAGGAAGCTGATGGTGTTTTCCTCTGCCCCATATATTTTCAGGCATTCTATTATACATGTGTTGTGGCTAATATTATTATTATTATTATTATTATTATTATTATTATTATTATTATTATTATTATTATTATTATTATTATTATTATTATTATCATTCAGAGAACGAATAAGGATATTGCGATTCTTAAAAGCTATATATTATTGAAATTTATCTAGGTTTGTAAACTTTTCCCACCTTTCCGGTACTTCCAGATGAGCTGAAGATCCAGCAACACCTTTACGATCTTTTAGACTTTCTCTCTAGTGTAAAAGGTATATTAGCTACCGTATAGTTCTGTCACTGTTCCTGTTCCATTGATCTAAAAGAGAGTGGGCGGAAAATCTCATACGTTCGTTCACAGGAGAACAGGTATATGAATATTGCTTCCTTCATTAATGATCTATTTCCCCCGACCATAAAGCTGTAGTTTCCCTTCTGTTGCTGCTCTTCCCGACCTCGCCATTTCTAGTGATCGAACGGTCGATTTGTTTTCATTACTTGTTACGCCAATATTTTTCTTCGGCATTATATAATTATTTGTTTTTCCATCAAGTTTGTGATGAATAATTGTACTAGGATGGTTATATATTAGTTTTTTCTTATAGAAACAAAGAGGTTAATTGTTTCCTGACAACTACTAGTCCTAAATCTAGTTGTTTAGGATGTCCTTCATGCCAGACCGATGGTTTACATTTAGAAATAAGTGACTTCCTTGAATGTGTTTTCCCTGTGCCCCTACAAATATAAGTAAACATATTCAAAGCTTCTAAATAAACAGTATTCAGATACACATGATGCCTTAATAATGTCACCTGAAGCACAAGAAACGCGGGTTATCTTTTTTTCACTCATATAGATTGTAAATGTCATGAGTGTTTTGATGAATACTCAAAACGGTCTAATCAAAGTTCCCTAAATCTAACTGATTTAAAGAACTGTCAATTAGAATTCAACAGTTATAGTTTCATTTTTCGCTGATGTTTAATCAGATCGCCCCTAATCTATGGGAAAATCGTATGCTTAAGTTATCTAAATTCCATAATATAAACGGATATAAAAATTGTAAGGTATTAAGAATTACATCTGATGATGTATGCAAAGACCATATACGCAAATTGAAATTGTTGATTACTTTCAGCAGAGGCTAATACAGTATTACAAGAATTTTATAAAGAATACGAGTTGTCTGTATTGACAGACCTTTATGAAAAAAAAACTGACGCACTTTTAAATTTCGCAAACTATTTTCTGCGGCATAGGTCTTTTAATAAAGAGCTTGTGGTAATACAATAATACTTTTGAATTTTCGAAAGTAAATGTGATGAAAACTGGCTTCATGTTTACGGGTCTTAACTTGCAGGTTTTGACTGAAAATGTGTCTCAGATGACGACTAAGTTGGGAAGTTCGTTTTAAATGATAAAGTAAATTATTGGTTCAAAGGAAAAGAAAACTAACCCCGTCTGGGGAAGGAATATTATTCACGAAATCACTTTACAGTTGCAATGCAAAGTCCTTTTTAATTTTCTACTATGCATAAAATTATTGTAGAAAAGATTTATTAACTTTTGTGACTGATCCACAAAGCATGATTGTCTGCACATATCAGCGACTAAGCAGCACATCTAATTGTTAAAGTGATGTTGACTATCGAATACTCTTGATTCGTCCCTTCCATAATGAAAATACTGCTGATGATGACAGCATCAGTGATAATTAAACTTGGTACTGCTTAGCATAGAATACATGATGACAATGACTGCTGTACTAGTACTCATGATAAGTAAAATGATAGTCAAATTGCGACAATTATTTTGATAATGATAGTTATAATGAAAGTTAGAGAAAAGATATTAGTATTAAATAAATAGGATCATCCTCACAAATATGTATGACCTTTGAAAAAATCTGATTTTAAGCATTTAAAAAGTAATCTTTGATGTCTGTTTGTTTTGTTTTCCTGCTAGAAACACCAAATATTTTGTGCAAAATAGGATAGTTTTCATGCGTAAGTGGAATGACAACAACACGTGTTAGGTGCAAAACATTTGGATATTGATGAACTAAACAATTTGAAATTCATATTTATTAAGATACTTGAAACTGACAGAATTAACCTCGGTACTGACTATGATTGTTATCAGTTCATATTCTGAAGAAAATTATAAATCCAAATCCACATAACTCGATTTGACCAATTATAAATGTAATTTGGTGTTCAGCGTCAGGAACTACAAATCATTTTATGAAATGGGATCTCTTGAAACATCAAACACAACTTCACGTTCTCATCGTGTTTGGGTTCGTTTGTTATAGGCATTATTCATTTTCTAAGCGTCCCTAACCAGAGTACGGAACATAAGAGCATGAATTTATTAGGAAATCTTGTGTTCATTCTCCCAATATATTTAACAATAATTTTCTATCTGCTTTACGTAGCAGAAACTATGCACCAGCCAATTTGCAGACATATTAAGGCCATTGAACTATTATCAAACAGAGCGTAGTGTTTGAACAATATTGTGATTGTAATTTCAAACTTCTCTACTTGTATATTCGATGATATTTTGATTTGCATCAATAATTATCAGAGCTTAATCGTAAAACAAAAATATTCTCATATATTATCCTAAAATAAACCCTTAAGTATTTATATATGAATATATACGCTCAGAGCGTATTTTACCGATTTTAGTTACATTTTACATTGTTATATTTACAAGTTGTTCCGTTGATACAGCAGGATTTAATACACAATCTGCCAAAACTGTCACGCCCATTTTAAGAAAGGTTTTTATTGTTTCATGCCAGCTTTATATGATCACTGGAGACAAAAAAGAATAAACTTATAATAATAAAAAGAAAAGCTGATACTGGATAGTTTTAATTCAAACTATTCTTATGTATATCTTGGTAAGAAATGCTGATATCTCATTTTGTGATGTGTTTGTAATATTCTGGAAGGTGACATGCATTACATGTCAAAAACAATCAGTTATTATTATTAGTATTTAATGTAAGCGCATATTCACATGCAATAAGCTAAAACTTCAATTAGACTGTACACACACACACACACACACACACACACACACACACACACATATATATATATATATATATATATATATATATATATATATATATATATATATATATATATATATATCGTACTGTAAAGAAGAAATGAAAATAAATAAGGAGTAATAAATAATACATACCAGTTGATGTTGAAAAAGTAAAAAAAGAAAAAAACAGTAACGTTTTCAACCTCCCTAACACTGTAGGGAGGATTTTTTAAGTATCAGGAAAAGATAACGTTGCTACTGCGCAATGCTGAGGGAATACAAGTTTTTAGAAGGTGGAAATTGCCCCAGTTACAGTAAAGTTAAACATGTGGAACAAAAGGCATCAATGATGCCATCTCTTTATATACGTAAAGAAAGTGATAAAAATGAATTGCATTTCCTCAGAGAATTTGATGAAAAGCAAAGCTGGAGTGAGTCCGAGATAAAACCAATTGTCACAAAACATTCAAAATTATCAAGTATAATTATATATAAACCATCTGAATAATACACTGGAAGTGGAGTAGGAGACTGACTAAACAATAAGATATATTTTCTTGGAGTCAACCGTAGTGTACCTTGACTACCACACTTGCTGGTATTAGTAATAATACTCTAGAGGGGTATAATCTATTGATAGGAGAAAATTTATCCAGATGTTGCTCTACTGTTGTCTATATCTATAACCTAGGCCAACATTCATGTTGTTACTAAAGGTAGGACACAACCGAAGTTCTAGAATACCCAGTGGAGTAAAGTAAAACTTTGTGTTTCTTTTTACTTGAAAAAACTCTAAATGGAATCAAGCATGAAGCCTCCATAACCATTCTTTTTGAAGATTTTAGGCAAAACATATGATGAAGTCAATTTGGGAAAGAATGACCTCATACATTCTGCCATGTTGTCTTGGACATAAAAAAAGATTAATCAAAATGGATATTACACCTTCTCAACTTGTCCCATGTAACCATGCAGAAATTCAGTAAATATGTATCTAGATTCAAGTTATTTCCATATGTGCTGAAAGATCATAAAAAAAACTTTACAGGGCACTAGCAAAATGTAGATTGCTCTGTTATGGTTGCAATCAGCTCTTAAAAAACAAAAGTAAATATTGTAATGTGGTATTCGTTTACGAGAAAGTAAGTAAGGCATCTGAAAGATAATAAGTCAACTAATTTTAAGTCTCTGACATCTACTGTCAGCTCATTGTGCATGCTGTAAAAAAAGTTATGATTTTGACCATTCTTTGTCACTGCCTCACGCAGATAGAATTATATTTTACGAAGTTTATTAAAAGGGAATACTCTGTTCGTTCTTCTTCCAGAATAGTAATATGTGCAATAGTTAATCATCGTTTTCCACATTCTCTTCAACAGGAAGTACTAACCTTTGGAAATAAGAGCTCTATAGGGTTTGAGTAAAGACGGTTGTGGAGTTAGTAAGTTGAACAGAGATAGGGCTTATGGAATTGATAGATAAATAAAAAGAAAACTATGGCAATGTTATTAACACCTCGCAAAACGTCTTACAATAAATGACAGGCAAAAGATGTATGTGAATTTGTGCAAATTAAAAGCCATTGTTTTTCAGCAAGAGGAGCCGAGAAGTACAAATAAAACCCTTACAGTATCTGAATGATGGCAATTATTAAGGTTACTAGGTTGAGTAGAGAATGTTTAGAAGTAAAATGGAAAAGGTGAGAATAGTAATCATTCCTTCATAGGGCTATTGACATGGGTAAGTAAGGGAGGTTTATCTACAGACGAACAGATTTGAAACAGAGAGAGAGAGAGAGAGAGAGAGAGAGAGAGAGAGAGAGAGAGAGAGAGAGAGAGAGAGAGAGAGAGAGAGATTAAAATGACAATAGTGTTGTTATCTACTGAAAATAATTGATGAAAAGCCAAATCCCTTTCAACTGATAATTATGAGTGATACTGCAAAAATGCCTCACTCCTTCATGAACAGTAAAACATGGAGTGATTTTAATATCCTGCTGCTATGAAAATGTAGCATGAAATGAGAATAAAAAAAAACAGAAATAGGAATAACCGATCTTTTACTTAGCTTTTTAAAGTTACCAGGATGGAAAAACTAGTGTTATCATATATATTTCAATATATATTTATGTATGATATATATATATAATATATATATATAATATATTATAGAATATACATATAT
>NC_061087.1:61522139-61549639 GCF_015104395.2 Macrobrachium nipponense | reverse complement strand
AGACTTGCTAATTCAGGAATGAGACTTAATAAAGTGTAAACAAAACATGAGCGACCCCACAATTTGTCTGTCAGCGAGCTAAATGACAAGAAAACTAAAAACCTTTACAAGGGAGTAAACTGAATGGTCAGGTAAACAATAGGGTGAAAGAATTCTCGACCAGACATCTGGCCACATCTCAAAGGCAAGACTTCAAAATACCCTTGTGCATACACTAATACTTGTTACCCTACTAACACTTGACGACATTTTCATTTACTTTATTTCAAAGATTTTGTATGTTAATTCTTAAACATTTTCCTACGCATTCTGTGCACGCGTCCATCTGCAAGTGCAGTTGGAAAACAAAGCTTATCACTATGAGTGCCACCCTACCACATGATAAGTACTGCCTTATGAGTTCAGCCTGTCGCTGGCGCTCTGCCTACCTTTGACATGTGGTGTCATCCAAAGCTAGTTGTTTAAGCAATTGTGGCATAGCACACAGTGCCTTCTGTGAACCATTATGCCTATCGATATTAGTGCCAACTATTGGCACTCTCAGGGTGTGTGTGTACTTTTTGTATGAGTGAGCAGATAATATTATATATATATATATATATATACATACATGTATATATATATATATATATATATATATATATATATATATATATGTATATAATGTGTGTGTATTTGTGTATGTATGTATGTATGTATTCCAATATTAGATTAATGATAAAAAAAAGAAATTAGCCCCACTGTATAAATGCGATGTTAGATGTTTTGATTTTACGTAAAAGGTATGATTTTAGTGGATTGGAAATTAATGTAGAATTCATGACTTTTTCTTTATCTAAGATACTTAACATATACTAATTCCTTAAAGCTGAAAATGAATGCTATAAAAGAACCATATTTCCTTTTTGTCTTTAAATATATACCGGTCTTTACCAAAAAAATAAAGACTAATATGATGGGTTAGAATCAATCCATCATCTTCTTTTATGTACATTTTTACCTTCCTTTAAAATTTTTAATCTTTAATCTTTATTTTTTATTTGAAACCAATAGACGGGGAGGTGGTTGGGTGAAGAAGGGCTGTGGAGAGAGGAAGAAAGAGAGAAGGCGGGGAGGGGAGGAGGGGGGAGAATGGCTGGGGAGAGAGAGAGAGAGAGAGAGAGAGAGAGAGAGAGAGAGAGAGACGGGTGGGTGTGATTAGTTATAGATATGTAATAAGCAAATAATCAATAAATTGCTGACACTTGTATTTAAGAGTTTCTTGAGTAAAAGATAAAATATTTTCCTTTCCCTGAACGATATTTTTACTACAATATTCACCCTCCCGCTACACTACCTATCAGGCCATTGTAAAAAGCGTTTTAATAACTTTAAGTAATTTTTCAAAGATCTTTTATGAGATGTAGATTAACAGACATGACTGAGAATCTGATCGTAAGACCTAGTATCTAATCACTTTTGTTTTGAACAAACTCGGTAATTATTTTCGAATTTTCAGGGTTCTGCTTCCTGGACCACAGAAACTTTTTGCAATTTCTTCTAATGGTAAATGCACTCTTCCTCTTTCTCCTTTGGCTTGATGAGCGCATCACTGCCAGCCTCTGATTTAGTTGCTCAAGTCTTCAACTTGTGCATTGGCTACGATCAGCCTATCTTAGCTAAAGTAATTGATTTGTCAATAAAAGAAAAAAAAGTGGAAGAATATGAGGGTTGTACATGACATTAGAACGCTTTGGGTAATTGCTCTACCTAACATTTGACCTTGTTCTTGTCGTTATAATTACAAAGTAAGTTTAATTCTTAAAATCTTTCCACTGGATAAAATCAGTTGAAAGGTCATCGACAAGCCTAAAAGACAAGGGGAAGAACATTGTGTTGCTGTGCAATATCCTGAAAACCAAGCATATACACAGCTCATGAACTCTATAGCTAGCTCCTGTCCAACCACGTGGTTGTGTGAAGTCCCACAAACGGCGTTTTTTACTTATTAGGAAGACTTATGAGCTCCTAAATAACCACTACCCTCAGCTTATGGATTTTATAATGAAGATAGACGTTTAAAATTGTAATACAATTATTAAAACTAAGGTTGTGCAGATGAGGCTTTTTAATTTGCAAAGCCCTACAACTTTTATATATCTTGATTTATAGAATGCATCATGTTCATAGAGAAAGGACTCAAATCTTATAAAAAAAAAAAGAAAAAAAAACAGTAATAAGGGTGAGTGGTGTAATGAATGAAATGACTGAAATAACACTAGATGAGAAAAAGGAGATGAATTTCACGGGGTTTTATCACGTCGCTCGGCATTTGAACCGATTATCATGATCATGAATGCAATGAGCAACTAGGTCACGGATACCAAATACGTTAAATGATCTTAGGCATTGCCGTCCTTTTGATTGCTATGCTGGTTCCCATGAAATTTTTGTTTATCTTTTGTACTATTCAGTCATGGAATCCAAGAAAAGAACATTGATCTTAAACATAAATTATTCGGGTCCAAATACTGTTGTACTGCAGAGGTGGTACTACCATTGTGATTTAAAGATAGTTTATTAAGACAGTCTTGCGCAACGGGAACGAAATGAAAACAAGTAATGGAAGCGGTTTCATTAAAATGAAAATGTGACTAGTAACATTCACCTGAAGCAGAACTTATTTTAATGACAGTCGTTTTAATTTGTATTCCTCTCACTGGAGCTCCACTATCCTTTCAGTTGCCATTATGCACTAATTTGTTTCCCTGATTGAATTTAAGTATATATTTGAAGTTCTGGAACCATTTTGATTTCCCTGTAACTTTCGAACTGACTAAAACTCTTGATGAAGTTTGAAATTTACATAATTTGTCCTTAGCAATTTAGCAATAGAAGTTCTGGAAACGTGTACCTAAGAAAGTATTATATTACAAAAATAAAATTGGGATATGCATAAAAAGATTCTCAAAACTCAATATAGTACATATGTCTAGATTTTTACTAATTACCCTAGCTTTCATAAAGAAATGTTTGCAGTAACTATAGAAAATAATATTTAAATGAAAACAGCATTTCTAGTTACAGCACGATAAGTAGGATTATACCAGTAATCCTTATTATTATTGTCATGTTACCAGGGGGCACGTAACCTCTTGTTGTAATTACTTGAGCATTAATTAATGAATAATAATTCAAGATATTCTGAAGAAATCAATTTGAGCTTTCGCTGTCGTACATCGCAACCAACAGGAAAAGGAGAGCATATGAGCTGAATCAATTTCTGAAACCCTCTCCTTGGAGAGTAATCCTGATAGGTAATGATAATATAGAAAAAAACAAACATAAAAAAATACTAAAACTTATGGAACAGTGTGACTTTGGATGCTATTTTCATCGTGTTTTTGTGGTTTCCATTTCCAAAGTGAAAATGTAACTGAAATAATACATTAACTGGTACACTGGTATAATGGTTAGTACGTGGTATGCCACACAGATGTCTCGGATTCGCGTCTCCACCAGGGAGAGGAAAAATCACTGGCTCTGTATCAGAATCAGTTACTGCTGCAATGTGGGACCTGCGATAGGAAGCTGAAACCAACATTTTTTTAGGAGCTTAAATTTCAAGTCAATGGCCCCTGTGCGCTTGTTCCATGTTAAAAGGTTTCATCAACTGAAATAATAATAATAATAATAATAATAATAATAATAATAATAATAATAATAATAATAATAATAATAATAATAATAATATTATTATTATTATTATTATTATTATTATTATTATTATTATTATTATTATTATTATTATTTTATTCATGTATATATCATAAGGGATTAAAAGCATACTCAAAATCCACATTCACATGCGTTCAGCAAAGTTCGTCGATATGAGATAAACGCAGAAGTTCAATTTTAACAAATGAATCTTTCTAAAATTTACCTTTCATTATATTCAGGTTATTGAACTATGTTATCTTGAGCTGATGTACTCTATTGTTCTCGTGGACATTGTGATTAATTATTCAGTATCAAATAATCTATTATAGAAAGAGGTTTTATGACTTTCCAGGTATTATGTCGCATGAAATACTGATTATTTAAATAATATTGATTATATTTTTTGCAAGTGTAATGTTCATACTATAACTAAAGAGTTGTTATCATTTTCATTGTCTTTGTAAAGAAAGCACTGTAAAATTAAATTGGCTTGGCAAGAAAGAGCAAGAGCAGAAACAATTAAGTATTACAGTGCTCTATGACATGGATATAAGTCTGGATGAGGCTACTAACCTCTATTCTGCTTCCCTTTAAATGATTAAGGGTCACTTGTGTATGGGGATTTTATCAGATGTATCGTCAGAGCAGCGGTAGCATGCCGTACCCGAGACTGGAATTGCTATAGGGCCTCGTAGATGATACGAGCCGCTAATCAGGTTCCGTTCTGTCTCTGGCATCCGCGTTGCCCATAGACGTTCGGATTCACTTCGGTTTGCCGAAACTTGTTAGAGTGAGAATGTGGCCGCTCTGCTCAGTGATTACGCTATAGACTGAGCTCTTGTAACAGAATCTGGAAAGCCCCAGAGAAAAGGGAGAGCCTGATTTGAACTATGGTTGTAGAAATTAAATCAATTATCTGATGATTGTTTATGTAATGAATTGAAACCTAAGAATGGACGAGCAGACTGATATAGAATTATTATGCACGGTCTCCCTGTTATAGAAATAAATGATACAAAAAAAAAAAACACTTGTATGAGACAACCAAAATCACTGTAGGAGAGTTTGCTGGAAACACTTCGCTTACGCGCCACAACTCGTTCCTTGGGGCATATGTAATATCTGAGACATGTAAAACAATTATTCAAGTTATGCAATACGAGTTTACATAGGTAAAAAGTAACTGTGTTGCATACACTGCATCTTGCATAGTCTAGTGGTATATAGTCTAGTAAACAGTAGGACCATAGTCCCGTTAAAGCAGAAGAGGCCTTAAACCTCCACTTCTGTAGCCATGTAGGAATACAATTTTCAAACCTTTTCTATACATATTTCTTTATCTAAACAAGAAAAATTTAAATATAATTGAAAATATTATCATAAACTTATTTTATGTGCGACAAATAACAATGTAATTTAAACGACAGTACTAACACTACAATATCTTACAATTAAAATTCCTATTTTTTCTTCCATGTTCTTACGTGCTTTGAGGAGTGATAAGTTCATAATATCCAAGAAATAGAATACATACAAATGATAGGAAATGATCTCTGCTACCCACCTTATGCAAAAGATTTATGTTATCAAAATTTTCACAAAAAGTGTTAGCGTTGTTAATAATGAAAAGGACACCCCCTAAAAGTGCACTTAGCTTGCCTTATTTTCGTTGATTTGAAACCACAAAATCAATATTTAAAACTTTTAAATATTGATCTTATTTTCTCTTATAACAATGCCATTAAAGGTATGCTAAGTAAGACTAGCCTGGTAACAAATAACATCATTTGCAAAATTCCTTGTAAGGATTGCTTGTCTTTTTATGTTGGTCAATCAAGCAGAGATTTAGATGCACGAATAAAGCAGTATATGTATTCAGTTGGAACAGCCCAGACTTCGATGCACTAATTTTCCATCTAAGTGAAAAATCTCACTGTATAAAAAGAGACGATAGCTCTGTAATAACTGGGTCTGATGATTAAGTACCATTTGGAACCATATATTTGTAAAATGTTTATGGAGGACCTTAAAATAAGTAAATTAACTACTAATTAATTAGTCCCACATGTTTTTAGTTATTAATTTTTTTCTCTCATGGTGGCTATATTTATATCTTATGTTTGTTTCTCGCTCATTGCCTGAACCTTCTGTAAATTTCATGTTATTTATACAAAGTGTATTGTTTTTCGAACTAAATCGCCTTTGACCAGAGTGTCTGACTGCACCGCTCCTAAATTTGTACTGTCAGGCCGTATATGCTTCTTTGTTTTCAAAATGTATTGTTTTCTTACTAAATTACCTGTGACCACTTGTGGTGCCTGCTTTAAATCTTTAACCTAGTCCACAGGCGTTTTTTGTGCCTTTAAAGTGAATTGGACCTTTTGTTAATCCTGTAATGTCCGTTTGTATATACCTGTAGTGTTTTTCGATCTGTTATGATCAGTCTTGCCTCAAGTAAAGGGTCGTTTGGACCGAAAGATCTCGGCAGTTCTCGTGTTTTCATTTCCTCCGTGGCATTACCTTTATGTATATATTATATATATATAGATATAATTATATATATATATATTATAGATTTACGATATATATACATATATATATATATATATATTCTATATACAGTAGATATTTGTTTATATAGATAAATTATATGGAGTATATCCATAGCCGAGGGAGGAGATGTAATTTATATACTATATAATAATATATAGATATATCAATATATATTATATATATAATAATAATATAGGATTAGATTATAGATATATATAATAATATATATAATATATATATATATATGTATAGATATAGATGATATGACAATATATATATATATAGCTATATATTATATATAATATATATACTATATATATATTACATACATGTATATAGATAGAATAAGAGTATTATATATATAATATAATACGATAGTATATATATACGAGTACATAATAATAGTATAATATTCTACGAGTACATATATATATATATATAATTATATTCATATATATAACCGATATTATATGTATCGTATAATATATTATATATATATACTATATATATATATAATATATAATATAACAACACCACATACAGCACCACACACAATATATATATATATAATATATTACAATCTATAATATATACAATATAATGATAAAACTCATATATATATATATAGATATATTAATATTATATAATATAAATATATATATATAATTAATATTATAATATATATATATATATATATATGTATATATATATATATAGTATATTATATATATATATATATAATAATAATATGGTACGAGTACATATATATATATTATTATAACGAGTACATATATATATATATAATTATATATATTATATATATTATTAAAATATATAATTATAAATATATATATATATATATAATATATATATAATATATATATATATATATAATAATATATTATATAATTATAATTATATATATAATATATATATACATATAATAAAATAATGTATATATATATATAATATAATAATATATATATATATATATATACGTATATACTTCATCCTTCTGTAACTTTCCAATTAAATTATCATAAACCTAACTTCTCTTTCCTACAACGTTCAATAAACTACTCCCAGAACGCCTTATCTGCGGACGTAGGTGGTATGTTGCCACTTCAGTGTCTCGTTGAAACTGAAGTAAATCTTAAGATCACGCCATGGACGTGGAGGCCTCGGGCCAACTAAAGCGAAATCGTATGCACGAACGTGACAAAGGCAGTTTGCGAGTTGGCCGGAGAGGCCGACGAACTCCGCTAACGAAGATCGTAATGTCCATGGGGCCCTTTAGAGAAGCAAAAGAGAAGGTTTCTTGGCTTATTCGAAATGCACATTAGTTGGCACTGACAAAAGACACTGTTCGCTAAAACAACATCCACTGTCACTTTTATTGACCTAAGATTAAGCAGGATGTTTGCTCTTATTTATGCCATATAATTTTTTAAAGTAACAATGCTTGTCCCACATTTAAGTATCTTAGATTTTGAAGAACTACTCAGCAACGTTATTTTTAAGTGTACAAAATTTTCTGAGAAAAGATTAAGCCCTCAATATTTGTGTACTACCAGGTTTGCATCCATAAGTTTCACATAAACATCAAACTTATTAAAGTTATGTACACAGTGCGGGATTGTGCATCTATAAAATATATGTTGTACATTTGAACAAACCTATATATAGATGAAATAATTAGTCTAATTCCTTTATTTACCACCCGGAACTCCAATGGACGCTTAAGTACTTTCAAGAGATCATTTATTTCAAATAATTATTTCTGAAGAAACTTAATTGATTCAGAACTTGGGGTTAAATTTTTTGTAAGACAATCTGTCTAAATTAAGGGAATAATAGTATGCTATATGCAAAAGCAAACAGAAAATCTTAACAATCTAATTACAACAAGAAATGATGGCTTATAATATTTCTTGAAAAAATGTCAAAGTTCATGATTAAGCCCATATACTTTTGAAGTTTTTGAGTCTTTAATAAGTCATATAATTTGCGCCTCATGAAAATGAGATTATATTTATTGGTTTGGTTTATATCGCATTATTATTAGGGTGATGAAGGCGCATATATACTGATCTGTTGATATAAATATGAAATCAGATTTAGCTAATGGTATAAAACTAGTCCCAGTTTTCACCGTTTTCAAATGAAAGTTTAGTAGTTTAATGGTGTGGACAATGCTATAATTATCAAGGCATATAAGTGAATTTTAATGCTTTGTCAACTCGGCGTGTAAAGACTGGGACTCAGTTATTACTTCTTTCAAAATGCATATGATAGTGTAAACAAATAGTGGGGTATTACAAGGAAATGTGTTATATTTATTGTGTGTTCTTCCCGTGGATTCTCGAGCGAAAATTTATTGGACATGTAAGAGAAGGTTAGCACTGGACCCTTGAAACTAAACAGACAGACTAAGTATGAACAGTTGATGGTGTCATAATCAGCAGTACACCACAGGCTTTACAAAGCTTGTTTAATAGAATATATTTTATACAGAACAACATTGCAAATAATACCTCTTAATTAATGTTATAAAACATTAGTCAAAATTTAAAACTAAAGAATTTACATGTTTGATAACAGGTTTTCCTAATTACACCAGACATATGTTGCTGAAAAATAATTAAATAGATGAAGCCAATGATAGCAACCACAACGTATATGGTTCCCCCTAAACGATATTTAACAACATAAGAGCAAAACTTTATAAGTATTTACTATTACAATTACCCATACTTATGGCAGCTCCTCAGCGGAGTAGTTGGTATGGTATTAGCGTCCCACCTCGGTGGTCGCGGGTTCGATTCTCGGCCATTCCATTGAGGAGTGAGAGATGTGTATTTCTGGTGATAGAAATTCACTCTCGACATGGTTCGGAAGTCACATAAAATCCTTGGTCCCGTTGCTAAATAACCACTGGTTCCATGCAACGTAAAGCACCATACAAACAACAAAACATAACTTATGGCCATTATCGTCCACAATATTGTTAGTTGGACTACTGCACAGCTTTTCAGTATACGGAATCAAAACACAACACACACACACACACACCAGTACTTGGCACTTTGAAATAATCACACGCCAATAGAATTGCATGTTACCTTCACTTTCTTGAAGTCATTAACCACGACGGATTTTGAAAATCAAATTTGGATAATTATAATCAGTCCGTAGTGTGCGCTTCTAGAATATATTTCCTGCCATATATTGTATCTCTTGAGTAATTCAACCCCTCTCTTTTCACAAGGTAAGAAATCGTTCTAGAGGGAAATTTTGCGCAACGTGTAGTTCAGTAACTGCGGTAAACTTTGGTCGCAGAGGCACCGGTCTCCATATCTAACCCCCCATGAAGACGCAACCACTAGCTGCTGCACACCTATTGCTCAAATGAACGTTTGGATGTGAGAGTTTCACTTAAAGTTCTCTTCGCCCTCTCCCTCACCCCAAACGCCATTAGCCTATGGAATGGTAACCATTTTAGATGGAGAATGCCATTTGATAAATATTGCAAAGCAGACTATCCAGGAAAAAACGTTTGTAATTTTCAGACTTACGGTACGACTGCTTGGTTTTAGATGATGCAGCACAAATACTTAAAATGTCTTGTGACATTTTAAATTATGACAGAAAATAAGTAAAAATGATCGAAATAAAAAAAAGTAAAAAGTTAATTCAGTAAGGTAGCGAAAGTTCAGGGTGAGAGAAAGAAAATGTTTTCATTGTTACGTGGTTCATTATATTTGGCCTATTCCTTTCGTCATTACAAACATACGGCCAAGTCACATGGAACGCTTTAACTTCATTCAGTGTAAATTACTGCATGAGCAAACCGTATTTTCGAACTAATTTCATCTTTTCAGCATAAAAGTACAGGGCATGTTCAGTATTGCGCGTGATTAAGTGAAAAGATGCTATTATACAAATGTACGTTAATTTTAAATATATTTATAAATCGTATGCTGATTATTACTATTTATTTAGTAATAGAATTCCTTTATCAAAATATGTTGGTTTGATTTCTGTTAATTGATATCTTTTCAAAAAACTTCATATTCTGATATTCTGGTATATACATAGCTACTCTTGGAAATAGAGAATTTACCCCCGAAATGTTACTAACGAGATACATACCATCGTTACGCCGCAGTCATAACAGAACCATAACGCTGAGTGCTTGTGTCAATAAATGTGAGAGATATTAGGTCGCTGATACTACGTATATCCCTGATCTCCTTTCAGCCAAAATTCTGCGAACATTCCTTTACATCTCCCTTCGGTTTCTTCGAGGTCTTCCTTCTTTTCCGGCCACAATTTCATTGATTATATGCTCACTGGCGTACCATGTAGAACTGAGGTTTTTCTCAGTTTGATCTTGTTTTCGTACCCCAACACTTCTTAAGGTAAATTCTATTGGAAATGTAACTGAAAAAATCGTTATTTTTTTCGTTTTATATATATGTGAAAATATGGTAGTGCAATAACAAAAGAAGGTATAACAAAGCACCGAATGTGGAGAAATCTCCTTTTCATACGATACTGAAGGCTGTATGATTATTGAGCCCAATTTTTTCTTAGTTGTTCGTTTGTGAAATGACGACAATAAATTGAAGTTATGACAAATTTCTGATTGACTCCTCAGTTTAAATTATAAATCGTGAGATATTGAAAATATATATAGAGTATCGAGGATTAGTAGCTTTAGAGTTATTAAGGTTTTATACTTGTCTATTTATTCATTTGTGACTATTTTATTCCATTATGCTGTCTTTTCAGACTTATTTTATTTCTTTAATATTTCTATTTTGCGATTTAATTTTACAGTATGGGTACGAATATTAATATCATAAAACCGAGGAAAAAGTGATGAAAGGTGTTCATGTCTGCGGAGAATCATTAAACCAATAATATATATATAATATATATATATATATATATATATATATATATATATATATATATATATTATTATATATATATAATATTGTATTATAATACTATAAATATATATATATAATATATATGTGTGTGTGTGTGTGTATGTATATGTATATATATATATATATATATATATATATATATATATATATATATATATATATATATATATATATATATATATATATATATATATATATATATATATATATATATATATATATATATATATATATATATACTTGATGAATACCTTTATCAGTATCACATGAACTCCCTGACATCACTATAATCTCATGCCATTAACTCTGTCACCGAAGCTGTGCTTGGACTAAATTGATAATGGAAAACCTAACTATAAAAAAAACACCCACACAAAGCGAGATTGCATATAGCATTTACTTGAAGACTGTCAATAAAAGGTAGCAAAGACAGGTTCTTGTAAAAGGGAAGAGCTTGGGGGAAACGCTTGTGTGCATATATGTTTCACGCTATGGCTGAGCTTAAGATAATTGAGCAACTGCTGAGTTACATGTAAGAAGCGTGTAATTTTCGAACAAGTTTTCTTTAAAGAACATGAACAATACGAGTTAGAAACTTCCATTTTTTTAACAGATGTGTAATACATTCTTGTAGTTCTCGTTTAACGTCAACGATTATATGAGGTAATTTAAGAAAATCCATTATTTAATTCCTATTTCATTCCATTCTATTTCCTTCATCATATTCGGTTAGAGAAGGTAAACAGAAGGGTTGGAATTAATATGCATTATTCCTACAGTAAAACACTAATGCAATAAAACTGGTTATCGACATCTTGCTAAAGTCAGAAGTCCTGTAATGATCATGGATTTACCTTTCTTGGTCTCCTAAATGCTTTTAACCCTTTTAACTACTCAAATGGACACCATTTCTGCTTGACTCTTCAGACAAGTGATTTATTTTATTCTCGTTAACCTCCACTTCTCCTCCACCATTTCCCTCCCGGAACTGCTAGCTTTTGTACACTGTTAGTTTCTGGAAAGCTAAAATTCAAACTGTATTGCTGGCTCCCCATGAAGTAACAGCTGCTTTGATAGCCGTAATCCTGACCTCATCAACCTTAATGTTGGTAACGTTTTAACCTGGATAATTAATTAATAAATTCCCTTTTCTGCTACAAAATTTTCTCCTTCTGTCCTTGGCCATCCAGTAATGAAAGAGCAAACAACAGGCATTTATAGCCTCTCCATCAGCTGCCATTAAATCTACTTGAAAAAGTTGCGTCACAGGACTCCAACAAATGCATTTTCTTCTAGTACTAAGGGATTCAAAACCAATGGAACGCACTTTTTTTACAATAACTTTCACGTACCTAATATATAACCCTACCTAATTTTTGCATGTATTTCTTAGTACCTAATTTCCATAGTTTCGATATTCATAGAGTAAAATGAAGTCGCCGATGCAGGAACCGAGAAAACACAGAAAAGGATTCTAAAACCATTCGTGACGTAAACATAATTGACCTCTTGAGGCTCCGCCCATCTACCAGGTGGGCAGTAAGTCCCTAACAGTAACAGGCGAATGGATATACTTACACAGCCTACTTTGCATTTCAGAAATATTAAACTTTGTCATAATAGTTGGAAGTCTGTAGATCGCCATATGTGTTAAATTAACTTTTTAAATTAAGAAAATGAGGTTAAAGCTGTGCTTACCCAACCAACCATCGGCAAAAGTGGTGACGTGTATCGGTGACGTCGGTATGGTGTATCCTCCACTATACCTTATCAAATGTTTGGTTGACTTATGGTTAAATGCGATTTTACCTATCTTGGGCAATACGAATTTTTTTAAAGTAAACTAATATGTTGTATGATGATATATAGATTTTTTAAAAATAATTATGTTTTAATCTAAAGGTAAAGGGGATGGCTGTGCGTCGCATATGTGTCATAGAGCACCATTCGTTCGAAACGGTATGAGTAAGGCAAGAAGTTTATCTTCTTTTTTTTTTTTTTAGAGTAAACAGGTTAATTAAGGACATCTGTCAATTCAGTGTACTGCCATAAATTGGGACAATGTTAGAAACACTCAGTGCTTTACTATGAGATTCAGGGCCTCTGTAACACGGTTTTTTCGCAATAACTTTTTATCTATGCATTTCATAAATATAACGCTTATTCAGAATACATATTATATCTACACATAAATTTTGACTGTATTCTGCATTACGTAGGTTGAATAAATTAGGTACTTATAATGTAAAAGTGCCTTTTTTTGAAGACGGGCCAAATTACTCAGAGAAAAGGTTTCGAACGCACTCGTTACGTAACTTATGACAGCATTTCTTCCCCCTTTCTCGATGGATGATTGGCTATACGTAACGAAGGCTAAACCTCTATCAACAATGACACACAAATTTAAATACAAGCAAAGCAGTACACCTTTATGAACTCTGGAACCTCTCCACTGATAATTGTCATAATGAACAAACCAACAAAATATGTTAATGAATACAAAAACACTTCGATTATTAGTATAACTCCCAAAATAGGTTTCCTAAGAAATTACAGTCTACTTTACAGGTCACAATCAGATTGGCAAGATGTAGGGAATAGTTGGTAATTTTTACAAACATAGTAGACAAGCTTGATTTGATAACTGCTATATCCAATGTCAAGTAATTTTTATTTATTGTCTATCTACCTATATACTTAGAAAAAAAATAGCCGGTACCGTATATTGGCTTTAAACCTTCACCAATAATTATCGTCAGAATGATGACTTCATGAGGCTCCACCCACTTTGGCCTCGTTATAAATCAGGATAACACTGAAGGCTACCATGGGCATTGTTGGATTAGAAAATTTAACTTCTGGCAATAAAAACTCATTTCTCGAGTAGTTGTAAGAAGTGCTAAATGATCCTCAAGGATCACAGCAGTTGGCCTAAACGTTAAATTCATGTATATTACTGCTATACTGTTGCGGCACTACTGCTACAGTAGTATTACTACGCTAGCACTGATACCCCACCCACATCTATGTATCGTTCCGCCATTCATAAAGTCTTTGGGTTTCAGAGCCGATGGAATTTCTGTCTGGAGGATGGGCGGGGCAACATTTCGTCAAAAGGTGTGTTTACCTTGCTTACGTAATTAATGTTTTTCGACTCTTGGCTCGTAATCATTGGCCATGGCGTCGACTAGATCATTTTTATTCTATGAAAATTAAAACTATCGGATTTAGGTTATTGATAATGCTGACAAAATTTGTGTGTAGTTGTAAAATATACATATGTCAACTTTCAGCTACATCCGATGCTTTGACAAGGAGCAAAGTCCAAAAAACCGTGTTACAGAGACCCTGAATCTCATAGTAGTAGCATGGAAACCCATAAGTCGTTTTAGATGTTGTTTATGAAAAACATTCTTTCATGGCCTCTGGAATGCATAGTAGGTTTCAACGAATTCGAAAATGGCTAGCAGGATATGGATTTGTGCCCATGGTTGCAAGATTGCATTTGTGCTATGACGTGCACTTTGTATGCAAGCAAGACTCGTGGTAAGAACGAGAAAATCCGTGATTAGATAATTATTTCTTTAGTGGCTAATAGACACTTGATACACTCTTATCCCTGCCCTGAATAGATGTAGATCTAGCATATGAGCTATAGAGTGGTTCATTATGTGGATTAATTATATACATTGAATTATTTGTAAAGTAGAAATAATAGGAATAACTAAAAAAAGGAAAAATTCCAAGCTAATAACTTAATCCCAATAGTTGCTGTAGAAGTTGCAATGAAACTTCTACAAATGAGTAATAATAATAATAATAATAATAATAATAATAATAATAATAATAATAATAATAATAATAATAATAATAATAATAATAATAATATTCGGAACTAACCAAAAAAGACTATACAACCAACTAAGAGGGGAAGACAACCACCAAGAAATTCCTGAAGCCGAACTAAGTAAGAGGCTCTGGGATAACATATGGAGCAATCCGGTATCACACAACAAGCATGAAACATTGCTCCAGGAAGTTAAGGAAGAAGAAACAGGGAGAATAAAACAAATAATCCCTGAGATCACGGCAGACACAGTCAGACACCAACTAAAGAAAATACCCAACTAGAAAGCCCCAGGTCCTGATGAAGTCAATGGATACTGGCTCAAAAACTGCAAGGCTCTACACCCACGAATAGCAGAACAACTCCAGCATTGTATTACAAATCAACATGCGCCCAAATGGATGAGCACAGGAAAAACATCCTTAGTACAAAAATACAAGAGTAAGGGAAATATAGCCAGTAACTACAGGCCTATCACCTGCCTACCAATAATGTGGAAGTTACTAACAGTGAAAGGTTATACAACTACTTAGAGGATACAAATACCATCCCCCACCAACAGAAAGGCTGCAGAAGGAAGTGTAGGGGCACAAAAGACCAGCTCCTGATAGACAAAATGGTAATGAAGAACAATAGGAGAAGGAAAACCAACCTAAGCATGGCATGGATAGACTATAAGAAAGCCTTCGACATGATACCACACAAATGGCTAACAGAATTCCTGAAAATATATTGGGCAGAGGAAAACACCATCAGCCTCCTTAAAAATACAATGCACAACTGGAATAAAATACTTACAAGCTCTGGAATAAGACTAGCAGAGGTTAATATCAGGAGACAGATCTTCCAGGGCGACTCACTGTCCCCACTACTCTACGTAGTAGCCATGAGTCCCATGACAAAAGTACTGCAGAAGATGGGTGCTGGGTACCAATTCAAGAAAAGAGTCAACAGAATTAACCATCTGATGTTCATGGACGACATCAAGCTATATGGTAAGAGCATCAAGGAAATGGATACCCTAATCCAGACTGTAAGAATTGTATCTGGTGACTTAAGGACGGAATTTGGAATAGAAAAATGTTCCTTGGTCAATATATAAAAACGGCAAAGTAACAAGGACTGAAGGGATAAAGCTACCAGATGGGAACTACATCTAACACATGGATGAGATGGGATACAAATACCTAGGAATAATGGAAGGAGGGGATATAAAACACCAAGAGATGAAGGACACAATCAGGAAAGAATATATGCAGAGACTCAAGGCGATGCTCAAGTAAAAACTCAATGCCGGAAACATGATAAAAGCCATAAACACATGGGCAGTGCCAGTAATCAGATACAGCGTAGGAATAGTGGAATGGACGAATGCAGAACTTCGCAGCATAGACTAGAAAACGAGGAAAGATATGACAATACACAAAGCACAACACCCACGAGCAAATACGGACAAACTTTACATAACACGAAAGGAAGGAGTGAGGGGACTACTAAAACAGAGGACGCGTCAAACGAGAACAGAGATTGGGTCTATATAAAAAAACCAGTAAGACAGTGGCTCAAGAGCATGTGAAGAAGGACTGATAAAAGAAGACGAAGTCCCAGAAATATACAGAGACAGGAGAATGACAAGCAGAACAGAGGAATGGCACAACACACCAATACTCAGACAATACATGAGACACTGAAGAACTAGCCAGCAATGACACTTGGCAATGGCTACAGAGGGGGGAACTCAAGAAGGAAATAGAAGGAATGATAACAGCGGCACAAGATCAGGCCCCAAGAACCAGATATGTTCAAAGAACGATAGATGGAAATAACATCTCTCCCATATGTAGGAAGTGCAATACGAAAAATGAAACCATAAACCAAATAGCAAGCGAATGTCCGGCACTTGCACAGAACCAGTACAAAAAGAGGCATGATTCAATAGCAAAAGCCCTCCACTGGAGCCTGTGCAAGATACACCAGCTACCTTGCAGTAATAAGTGGTACAAGCACCAACCTGAAGGAGTGATAGAAAACGATCAGGCAAAGATCCTCTGCGACTATGGTATCAGAATAGATAGGGTGATACGTGCAAATAGACCAGACGTGATGTTGATTGATAAAATCAAGAAGAAAAATATCAGTCATTGATGTCGCAATACCATGGGACACCAGAGTTGAAGAGAAAGAAAGGGAAAAATGGATAAGTATCAAGACCTGAAAATAGAAATGGAAATTGTACCCATAATCATAGGAACACTAAGCACGATCCCAAGTTCCCTGAAAAGGAATCTGGAAAAACTAGAGGCTGAAGTAGCTCCAGGACTCCTAAGGAGGCAGGATGCAACTCGGAACCCCACACTATAAATACCACCCAGTTGCATTGGAGGACTGCGATAGACCAAAAGAAAATAATAATAATAATAATAATAATAATAATAATAATAATAATAATAATAATAATAATAATAATAATAATAATAATAATAATAATAATAATAATAATAATAATAATAATAATAAATCTTGGGAGTAGACCCTCTTTTAGATAAGTCTGGTTGAAAAGGATTGCTACATCAGCTCAATTAATCTTGTATAGAGTCTTCTCTATTTTCCTTATCAAGGATTTCTCAATGTTGCTGAAAATGCAAACAATGTGCCAAAGGGGATCGTCAAATCCGGTGTAGTCATATTGAATTATCTTCATTATTGCTATTAGTATTACAAGTTTCTCTCTCTTCCTCTCCTTTCCCATCTCTCTCAATCCCTCCCTTCTCCCCCCTTCTCCCCCCCCCTCCCTTCTCCCCCCCCTCCCTCCCCCGATCGTCTCTCTCTCTCTCTCTCTCATCTCGCTCTCTCTCCCTCGGACTCTCTCTCTCTCTCCCCCTCTCCTTCTCTCTCTCTCTCTCTCTTGACGCCACGTTTCGCCCAGATCTACAAGGGCATTATCACAGCGATGGTTGCTGGAGGACTGAATCTTGGTGGTGAGTACTTCTCTTTATAGAGAGAGAGGAACTTGTAGTAGTAATAGCAGTAATAAAGATAATTCAATATGACTACACCAGATTTGACGATCGCCTTTGGCACTTTGCTTGCCAGTTTCAGCAATATTGAGAAATTCTTGATAAGGAAAATAGAGGAGACTCAATACAAAATTAATGGAACTGATGCAGGAATCCTTTTCAATAATAATAATAATAATAATAATAATAATAATAATAATAATAATAATAATAATAATAATAATAATAATAATAATGGACTTACTGAGAACGATGATGCAATCAAGGGGGCGATGATAACTCCTGTTCATCATCACTGATATTGCTGAAGAGTAGAATGGGTACTAATATCAATTAATGAATAGATTTCATTGGCAAGTGGGCAGGACCACAGTGAAGAGAAGTTTTCCCTTTAAGTAAATTTCGTTTAACTGTGGGTGAAGCCTCATGGCGTCATAGGTTAACGTCACATTGCGTTCAAACCCCTTACTTGCGATTTTAATGGCTCTGGTATTTGAAACTCACTTTTACTCTTACAAGTACCAGAATTATTGAACTTACTATGAAATTCAGAGCCTTTGTCCCGGTGTTTTTCCGGAATAACTTTTTTTCTGTGCATTTGATAAAGATATTACTTAGCCATAGTATACTTTACATCCCTACCTAATTTTCGGCAGCATTCTTTATTACTTATATTAAAAAAGCATATTGATATGAGTAAAATAAAGCAGCCAAAGCCAGTGGCGGAACACTCCAATGTATAGGTTCAAAGCGATACGTAACGCAAACACAAAATTATGGCGACGACCGACTCCTCCCAAAAGGTGATGACGACAAACAACTGTCTCTGAAATTCTGAATAAATATTCGTACCCTGTCAAGGCATCAATAATGGCAGCTATGATAAGTCACTGTCCCCGTGGTTGCAGGACAGATTTTGTGATTCGACTTGCACAATTGCACAAACCCTGCGTAAGCTTGAACAGGTAAATGAATAATAGGTCCCTTTTTTAGGTAACGAGTACACCCAGAAAGATCTCTGCATATGTTCCATTTATTACAATGATCGTCACTGTCATATTAGGAAAAATATCAAGAGTTACGACGAATGCCAAAGTTTTCTTCATTTTATTAATTGAATTTTAATTATATAATTTTTCAATGGAGAAATAGTGATAGAAAGTAAGTTCTCGTATTACTTGTGGAAACCCTTTTCTTCAAGGATTCTAGTGCTTGACCTCTTGGCATAAATCTTATATACTACTACTACTACTACTACCACTACTACAAAATGTAAACAAGGAGTATTGGTTGTATTTCATTGTTGCCAAAGGTGACGACTTTTTCACGAATAGCCAATCATCCATCGAGAAGAAGGCAAGTTAATGAAGTCATAAGTTACGTCATTATATCTTCGAAAGACATTCCCCCGAGTTTGCTGGCGATTTCTACAAGATGTCGGTTTTAGTCTTATAATTACCAGAATTATGCACCTTTCGTAATACAGAACACAGTATAATATTTGGTATGGATGTAAGATACCCTGTGACAAAGTGTCATCTTTGTCAGGTATGTTAGTGAAATTTTATCCTGAAAAAAGCCGGGACACTGGCTGTGAACCTCATAGTAGGTATAAAATAATAATTACAAAAACTAGTTAGGGTTATAAAATATACGCATGCCAACTTTCACCTTTATCCGATGTTTTGATGAGAAGTTATTGTCAAAAAACAGCGTTCCATCGGCTCTGAATGTCTTAGTAAGAGGATATCTGGAAACCTGTCTCACCTAAACTGTAAAATATATTTGGTCCTTTGCCAATACTTATCTCAATGGAATTTATAGGTTTAACTACCTTTTCAACACTCCCAGTATATCACCTCATTTCTGAATCACCTTCCTCTCTTCAGGCAAAGTTGCTTCCCTTCTCATTCCCTCTTCTACAATACTTACTGTTCTGTTGAACTCAGGTAACCGCATAATAAACTAGAGGCAAAATCTGAAAAGGGGCCTAGAAATCACTTTAGGGAGTACGGAATGTTAGGAGCTAGCATCCATGTCAGACTGTTAAAGTGGTTCATAGTGAACATAATTCAAGTGGATGACCATTAAATTTGGTCTTTTAAATAGTATACAGCCAAAAACAAAATGGCCGCCAGTATAAAAATACTCCGGATTCTAATAAAATTACACAACTTTATCCCCCCAAAGATCTAAGCAATATCTTATCTATTTATTTCTCTATGGATAGACAAGCATGAAAAAATTCACTGAAAATCCAACAAAATTACATTATATTAAGCTTGTACAAATGTATGAACATGCTTTAATGAAGTTTTTTTTATTTATTTAAAGAATAATATTAATATCGACATCAGTCTTCCGTGGTCTAGTCTGAGTTATCTTGGGCACTGTTCAAAGGATTTTGGCAAGTTCTGTCAGAGCAACCACAATTAGTGGTACATCTCAGCTCGTTAAGATGACAACTGCATCTGTGTGATTTGCAGTTCTTACACTGGCATTGTGTAAGCTTGAAGTAAGCCACTGGAAATGGTATATCACTCATTAGATGAAGAAGCATATTTCCATTTGTACCGTCCTTGCTCCATCCATTTCCCACTGGGGAAGATATATCTGGTTGTGCGATCAGTGAAGAGAGCCAAACTATACACTGATGGTGTGTTCGCTTGATATGCAGCTTCAGAGAACGGGTTATTGGCAACTTCTCTGGTTCTTTGTAACCTTTGAGGAACATGTTGAAATGCACATCATTGATGTTTGTGTTGTTTTCATTGCTTGAATACAGTCTGCAGATGAAGCTCTCTACATCTGTCAGTGTTCTTTCTTTATTTGTGCCGCGTCCGAGCCTGTCCAGTAAGGGACAGTTCTTGATAACATATTCTGTGCTATTGTTTTGCCAATTGTCTGACAGTGTTGCAACCAGATCGTGCAAAGCTCATGTTTGTTTTGTGTTGTAACTTGGTTGAACCGGTCCGCGCTAGCACATCGTCACTTTTGGAACTATGGATGCGAGAGAGAATCCAGGCCATTTCTTGGGCAGAAGTTTCATCAGACATCTGATCTGCTGGGGTAAACATCACCTCATTCAAGATGGCTGCGAATTTAGGATCTTCTTGAGAAGATTGGCGAGTGACTTTCTCTAAACAATGACGTTAGGGAGGGACCTTCAAGGACCTTAACTTTCCAAAAGGAAGTGCTTCCTATTGCTGATATTGAGGGATCCCTCTCTGGCACATCACATGGGACCCCAACGATGGTTATTTCAGATAATCATTAAACCTTCATAGCTGCCAGCAGTTTTCTCAGGAATTGTATGAAGAAGGGCATCCAAGGGCGTTTTCAGACGCCCTGCACTGTGGAAGGAAGGTTTCTTTGAGTGTCTCATCGGAGTAGTGAAACGCACCTTCAAGACGACCTTCAGAAGAAAGTCCTTTCCTGAGGAACAAGTGAACACCATGGTAAAAGAAGTAGAGGAATTGTCAACAACATGAGGATGAAGTCCTTACCACATCTCACCTTCTCCGAGGCTACATGATAAACTTTATGGCGCCGTTGCTCCCTCAAGAGGACCTGAATAGAACTTTAAACACAAGAAAGTTGAGGGATTAGTACCTCAGACTAACCAATACCCTTAACATGTTCCGGGAGCTTAGTCAACGGGAATACCTTTCATCTCTTCAATCAAGGCACAACTACTACCAGGAGGAGAGGAACACTAAACTCCACAAGGGAGAAATAGTTTTGGTTACGATGGACCAGCGCAAGCATGTGAGCAGTGTCCCTTGGGTAAGATCACGGCGATTTATCCTGACGAAGACAGGATCATAAGATCTGCAAAAGTGGTGTACGAGGGTATTGAGACCTTACAAGCTACAGATCACCTCATTCTCCTTGAGATTGGATCATGCAATGACAACAGTGCGGAAGGCAAGTCTGAATACGATGGAGCTGAGATGGCCGATGATGGCATGGATGGTGTTTGTGAGAATGATGTGGGCATGAGGTCCAGAGACGACAGTTATGAATAGGATCATTGGGGGAGCAAGGGTGAAATAAAGGCTCAGGGTAACAAAGACATAGAGAACTTACGGCTATTGTATCATTAGCGTGATGGACGAGTTGACTAAGAAGTCATTCCGAGTGTAGGACCAAAACACAGAACTGCCGTTTCTCAACGTGAGAAAATGCGTAATTGGGTGGGACAAGGAGATGTGTAAGTGTATGTTGAATAGAACAATCATGGATAGGAGTGACAATATTAAGTGGATCAGTCAGAAGGGGCTGAAGAGACAAGTCAAAGAAAATGGAGATTGTATATATGTGTAGGGGAAACTCCTCTAAAACCTTTCACCTGGTGCCAGCTAATTCACATGCAGCACAGGTGGTTATCGTGAAGAGAATGATTATGATGCTCAGGACGAGTTTCTTGATCTCAAACATGATTCTACTGCCAAAGATCTCTATGAAGAAAAATCTCTGAATGTATTCTGGTGTTCGATGCATTAGTCATATCCAAAAGTCAGTGAGATTACACTTCAGCTACCCTTGCCTTTTTCAACTACCTATTTATGTGAGTCTGGTTTCTCCACCCTCCTACAAATGAAGAATCAGAGCTGGAACCAATTGGATATGGACCCCGACATGTGATGTGCATTGTCAGTGACACAATCTCAAATTCGTCAACTGACTGAAAAGAATCAATATCAGCCTTCCCACTGATGTGGGATAAAACATGAAGAGGTTAATTATTGAACCTTTTCCCAACCAAATTCAAATTTGCTTCCGTCCGCTAGTCTTTTGTAGTCTAGTGATAAGATAATTATGACTGTAAACTTCGTAATAATTTATTGTTTATTTATTTTTTTTTTTTTTGGCGGGGTGGGATTTGGAAGAAAAATGAAGGGGAGCCACACGAATGTTGGGAATTCATGAAGGGGGGAATGGAGTGAAAAAGGTTGAGAACCACTGACCTATTTAAATTGTTTGAGTCACGCTGCCACAAAGTTCCAAAGGTAGCTTTCCACTGTCCAGTACTTCCGAATACTTGACTTTATGGCCAGGTTTTTCTGGTGCGGAGAATGTCATGAAAAGGATGGATCCCCTTTTAGTGCCAAACCTTCCACAACATCAGGTTATAGCAGGAAATAAGAAGTAAAAAACAGGTGAACGTAACTTTGTGTTTATATAAATAACTATGCTCATATGAGCTTAATGATGATCAGATTAAACAGAGGAGAAGAGAATTTGTACTATTGGAATATTACTCTTCTATCTTGAAGCACAACCAATTAACCAATGTATATGATTTAATAAACATGGGAGTCGCGCTAGGCGAATATCCTTAAAATTACGATAACCCAGTAAGTGTGTCAGGTTTAAATGCTGTCCCATTGATCATAAGATAAAATATAAGAATTGTATTTACTTCTCTCTCTTAAAATGACAAATCAAAGATAATGCATAATAAACTAGAGCCTAATTTAGCCTCACCGAGTTGACGTAAAGGACAGCTTTCTAGACAGAATCATTCTTCCCTAGAGCACCAACTAGCTAACAGGTAAGGCAAAAGCTCTCCTCCTCTGAAAAAGCCAGGTTTTTTGTGTATAGCTATTTGTAACATGTGATACTTTATTTGTGGACGTCCATGTTGTTATTGGATTCAATTAATCAATTACTGTGTCGATACATGAATTGTTGCCTTGGTATTGATATCGGCTAGAATTTGTGCTAATTTTCTGAGTGATTTATCTTACAATTAATGATTGAAGGTACTTGTAAAATTTCGAGTTGACATATAGTGGGATTTTGATATACTTGTTGATGTAATGTTAACATGTTACTTAGCTTATTTTTGTATTCAAACTGAAAAGATCATCATATCTTTCCAATCCCTCACCTGTGTAGTAGCAGTTTTGTCATCTGATCTTGCTATCGGCTCATGTCATGAGAGCCTAGAACATTAAAAAGTCGCCAAAATCGCATCATTAATGCTCATTGCAAAGCTCAGTTTAAGGTAACTGAAGATGATTGGAATAAGAGGAATTGGGATAAGAACTGAAGACGCTTGGGACAAGAGGAATTTGGATATGAACATCCTCCCCACTTCCTTTTCCAGTTAAAATTGTAGCTTTCAAGACTCTTGTCATGACCTTCTTGATGATAAGGCGAGTTCCATCGCAAAGCTTTGGTGGCTTTAAGTTTCTCATAAGCATTACTGGTGGACCAATCTTGAGTTTTAAGTGGTGAGGTATAAGTCCATACCGTGTTAAACTATTCAAAAAAACTCGACAGGATAGTTCTCAACTTAATGTGGATCGAGAACAGTGTCCATGGACTTGTAACTGCATTCCTCACTGGGTGGCTGCTTTCCCAGTCTTTAATTTTGTGGTCCTAGTCAGGAAGTACCCTAGACAAAGTGACAATACCATCCTGTCCACCAACCAGAGTGCCATTTCTAGCATTATATAACTTACTAAAAAAGGATTCTGCTTCCTCATCGCCGTTTAGTTGCACTCACATGGTGGGTTGAAGCCTTAACTTTACTAATATCTCAAGTGAAAAAATGTAAACAAAAGCATGAAAAAGTAAGACAGTGAAATTTGTGTGGGCGGAGGTGTAATTATTTTTAAACCCCATCAGGGCCTACGCCCATCTAACTAACTTCAAATAACCCACTTGTTACTATTAATCTTTGCTTCGAATTTAAACATTATAGGCAAAATAATTAGAAAGCTATATTGAAGAGGGGGCATAGGTGATTCCCAGGGCCCCAAAAATTCTTATAGTGATTTATAAATAATGCAAATGGTGTCAGTTACCCATGCTACAAAATCCACCCCAGAGTAAGAAAGTTATATTTAAGTGGTATTCACGCCTATGACCCCGAACGACTTGATAACTATCTTGAACTAATGCAATCAGCACCAATAGCCCACAGTTCAAATCTGTACCAAATAATCCCAAAAATAATAAAGTTATCTTTTCGGGCATTGAAGTAATAACTTTTTAAGGGGGGTTATGTATGTTTTTAAGAATATCTAATTAGCCTATGCTCGAACCCTAAGTTAGCTAAACCTCTGTGCCAAATTTCAAACTGATCAGTTCACTAGTGTAGACGTTCGCCTAGAACAAACACATAAATAACAGATGCATTTTCCCATTTATGGAATAGATATTGTCCTGTAACAGTTGAAAGCGTCATCAGCTATTCAATTTTACTGGTTTATATTTTATGTAAGTCTTGAACTCAATTGTAAACATGTGTCCAGTATATATTTTTCTTAAACTGATTAGTCAATAAAGTTCACCGGAAGAAGCCTGGCGGAAGGCGAAATTCTTGGGAAAAATTAAGAACCATATTTCCTTTGTCCTCTGGCTTCTCTTTCGTTTCCATTGGAGAGTACACCGAGATATCTCATCTTCGTGATTATGTATATATATATATATATATATATATATATATAATATATATATATATATATATATATATATATATGTGTATATATATATATATATATATATATATATATATATATATATATATATATATATATATATATATAATCTGGTCATCTTTCCCAGAGATATATGAAATTGTAATAGTCACAATGCTTTCTTGACTTCGCAAATTCTTTGCTCTTTTTTGGATATTTGGTAGCGGAAGACGAAACCACGATACCATAATCACGACGAGGTAACCTTGCTGACCTAATATTTTAGCCATCATACCCAAAGATTTGGATGTAAATAATGTCTTGGCTCAACTAAATTATCAATCCCTTTTATTAGATTTCCACTTGAGATAGAGAAAGATGATTGTTTAACATTTTGGACATTTATATGAAAAAGGATCCTTTTAATTGTAAATTTAGCATTTATAGGAAAAAGACAAATAATTTGACATATGTTCTACACTGTTATTCAGGACATCATATATATGTAAAAAGGTCAGTATTTTCATCAATGTTTTTTCAAGCCTTGAGAATAGTCTGTCCTGAGTTTTCAGATTAAGAATTCAAACACATCGGAAAAATATGAACAGATTTGGGCTATCCATCTCATACGATGGATATTTGTTATCATAAATCTTTTAAGACTTTCTATGAAAAATAGGAAAGAAAAAAAGAAGTGCCCTCAGACACCCTTTGTTTGCCACATTTTATTGGATTTGATGCGGTAAAACCTTCTTAAAAATTGTGTAATATAAATGTATCTTTCAAATATAATAACGTAAATAAAAGCAGAATTTAGTTTACTTAGGTCAGACCAGCAAAGAATTGAACACCAGAGTAAAACAACCCAAATATTCAGTGAGAATAGGTCAGACAAATAATGCTTTATTTTTATATATAAGTGAAAAGTCCCATTCAACACATTACATGCAAAGCCAAATATCATCACATTATAAGGAAACTATTTCTAGAAACCTGTTAGTTAACTAAGGTGAAAAATTTGAATGTAAGCCAAAGATTATTTTCATTATTTTCTTTTGACCCGGTCATAAAACATATGTTCCAAAAGGAATTGAAAAATAGAATAAAGAGGATTACCAATAAGTAGATTTCAATTTTAATCTGTTGACCGTTCTGTGACCTCCCGAACTTTTGTGTTCCCTTAGGACTTGTACCCACCATTTATATATTCCCTAGCTTCTGTGTATCTTAGTTGCAGTGAACATGTCTTGGTAATAAGACGAAAGTACATAGTATCCCTCGTGGCACTAACTTTGTTTAAAAAGAAAAAAAAAAATTATATATATATATATATATATATATATATATATATATATATATATATATAAACTGTATTTCTTGCTGACCTACGCAAAATGGTCAGAAGACGGATGTGGTGAGCTATTGTATCTTTTGACATTACATTTTGAAACAGCGATATCAAGACCAGAGAAGAACTTCTCCGTTAGCGGAATTTACCGCCTAAGGTCACCTTTAAGTAAACCTTAGTTAGCATGGAAATTTCTCGAATGAAGTGATCGTGCATGCGCCAGTTCTGGTGATCGGAACCAGTGAGGAATAGTTTCTATCTTCTGAGATCAGTCACTTCGATCAAGGGGAAAAATATAGAATGTAGAAAACCCTGTTATGTGTAGATCTAGAATTATGCTCAACGAACTCGTTACACGACCACAACGTCATCTAAAGGGCGTGGTCGTACGAGAATGCTTGTTCTGTCGTGCGTCAGGGGTAGTAGAGTGGTCCTCTGTGAGTGCGGACTTCGTTTGGCTGTTGTTATTTATCCCTTCGTTCGCTTTGCCGTCTATTCTATGCGGCCTTGATTATATGTCTCATTTCCGTATAGGATGATGCGACGAGGGTAGTGTCGTGGCGTGAGGATTTACATTTAAAGTGAAAATCAAGAGCAGGCCTAAAGAATTACATGAGTGAACACCCGAACAACTTACTCCAAAGT
>NC_061087.1:61512139-61519639 GCF_015104395.2 Macrobrachium nipponense | reverse complement strand
GTATTCACTTGGTGCTGTGAGAGTCTAACTACTTTTGGTGCGAGACAGAGATGACCTGGGACTAGTGCTGTACATTAAGAGTGCTCTTTTTTGTTGGTTTTTGTTGTTTTTTGTAAGTAAAGTGTCCCAGGTGGAGTAATCAGAAGTTAGGCATTGGTCAACTGAAGATGACTACTTATATCTAATTTCTTATAAATTAATTCTTATTCTACAGACTTACACTACTAAACTTAATATTATTTTTCAGACTTAAATCTGAAGTTCAGGTACAACTTAATTCTATTTTCACTTAATTCTACTATTGTGTGGGACTTAGTAACTACGGTGATAATGATGATTTTTTTTTTTTTTTTATCTTTTTTCCGGGGGAGGGCATGAAGATACCAGGTTATTACCACTGGTATTTCCAGGGCCATCCTTTCCCGATTTTATTTATCTATTTTTTATTTTTTTATTTATTTTTTTTTTATTTATTTATATTTTTTTTCGTTCTTTTTCCATATATCTGATTTTAATAGTTAATGGTTTGTGTGTTAGTAATACTCGATGTTATTTGTAGGCTTACTACTATCAAGGGGATCTTCATTCATTCTCACTTTCATTTCTCAAGAATTCCTTTCACCTTCTTTCATACAATTACACCTATCAATAATTATTTAGAAATATATACACGCGCTGCGCGCTTCCTGTCATCGTCGGGTTAAGGGTGGGGGAGCATTCCACCCCCCCTCCCCCTAACTCAGCTGAGTGGACGTCTGTTACTGGACTCTGTCATCCTCCTCCCACGCAGTGCTGGCATGCAGCCAACAAATGATCTTGAAGCGGTGTCCGTCCTCGTTTATATTTGGAGTCGACAGCAGGGGGTCTGCCCCATGCTGATCTACTATTGGCTGGTGGCGGTAGGTCTTCGTTTTCATTGGTGGCTTGAACCGGGTCTCAAGCCACTTTCCACGCGTTGATGGTTGCGATGCTGTAAGTCCTGCAGCCGCCTAGACCTCCTTAGCGGCGCGGTTACGTCGATGGGCGTTTCGCTACGCTGCGGGACGTCACGGCTAACTTGATTATGGTTGGCTGCAGAGTATCTCGTTCGGGGGCGTTGTCTTCCGTGGAGTTTTTTGTCGTGCTCGGTGATGTCATTGTTGGTGGCAGGTCTTCTCATCTCGTAGGGAGGGAAATTTTCTGGTTCCTGCGTCGTATTTAGAATAGGTTTCACTTGCTGGATGGAAAACGCCTCCAGCAGCGTAAACCGACGGGCCTCAGGGGCCTTTCCCGATGATCTTCGTGTTTTGGATGATCACATCCCGGGAGATGGCCTCTTGATGTTTGGTGCGTGCGTGATTCTTGCGTGCTATGTGGCAGGTCTCTCATACTCTAGTAGGAGAAATTTTCCTTCCTGCGTCGTATTAGAATAGGTTTCACTTGCTGGATGAGAAGCGCCTCCAGCAGGCGTACCGACGGGCATCAGGGCCTTCCCGATGATCTTCGTGTTTTGGATGATCACATCCTGGGAGATGGCCTCTTGATGTTTGGTGCGTGCGTGATTCTTGATAGCACGCAAGAATCACGCACGCACCAAACATCAAGAGGCCATCTCCCGGGATGTGATCATCCAAAACACGAAGATCATCGGGAAGGCCCCTGATGCCCGTCGGTTACGCCTGCTGGAGGCGCTTCTCATCCAGCAAGTGAAACCTATTCTAAATACGACGCAGGAAGAATTTCTCCTCCCTACGAGTATAGAAGACCTGCCACCAACAATGACACCACCGAGCACAACTCCACGGAAGACAACGCCCACCCGAACGAGATACTCCTGCAGCCAACCATAATCAAGTTAGCCGTGACGTCCCGCAGCATAGCGAAACGCCCATCGACGTAACCGCGCCGCTAAGGAGGTCTAGGCAGCTGCAGGACTTACAGCATCGCAACCATCAACGCGTTGAATAAAGTGGCTTGAGACCCGGTTCAAGCCACCAATGAAAACGAAGACCATACCGCCACCAGCCAATAGTAGATCAGCATGGGGCAGACCCCCTGCTGTCGACTCCAAATATAAACGAGGACGGACACCGCTTCAAGATCAGTCCACCCTCAGCTTCCCAGCCCGAGATGTCTGGCAGCTCCAGACGAAAGCTCGCTTGCTTCAAGAAAGAGAAAGAGGAGAGAGAGAGAGACATATCTATATATCGTTAATGACCTTGATAACTATGGTATCATAGTTTTTATCTGTAAAATTCAAATATATACACCAATTTAGACTGTATTTGATCATGACCTCTATAGGCGCTCTACTAGCCTGTCTAAGTAGCACGGAAAAAGCCGCTATTTGGAAAATAGAGAAGAATCTCTACAAGTGTAATGCTGCTGAAGTAGCCATTACTTTTAATAAAGTATGCTTGAGAGAGGGTCTGCTTCCTAAGTACAATAAATAATAATAATAATAATAATAATAATAATAATAATAATAATAATAACATAATAATAATAATAATAATAATAGTAATATAGCAATAATAATATCAATGATAATAATAATAATAATAATAATAATAATAATAGGAGAAATTTATAATAATATTATTAATGATAATAGCAAATAAGTAAGTGATAATACGGTAATATTAGTATTGATGATGTTGACCATGATAACATTCCATCATCATAATGTTTAGCCATTAAAATAATCATCACCAATATCATAATCATAAACAAACAGAAAAATTTTAGAAAAATAATACTACTACACTCACTACTACTTCTCTAAAAAAAAAGCAAATATTTAAATCTGTACTCACCATGAAAATACTGTACATCCGCTAAAGAACTTGAAAATAAGGGGAGGTGGGGAACGTAAACTGTGCAGTGATTGGCCGACACTTACGGCCGCCTTATGGGGAAAAATGCTGATTTGCTTAGAGCTGACTACCCGCTTAGTGACGCGCGCTCTCATTGGCTCACTCTTGAGCTGCGCACGTACTTCCTTGTGGTTCTAACTGAGCCCTTATGAGGCTGTAACCTCCGCGCGACACAATGTTCATTCATGTAGACAAAATCGATAATTCCTAATGCTCAAGTAGGTATTACGACCTTTTAAAACTCCTGAATAGCATAGAAATGCAACAAATAGACAGAGGAAACGTTGCCAAATCTACTGGTACGCCTAACTCAATATTGGTGGGGGTGGCGTTTACAACTCTGTGGTTCTGAGGCCCTCATATATATATATATATATATATATATATATATATATATATATATATATATATATATATATATATATATTATATATATATATATATATGCATATATATGTGTGTGTGTGTGTGTGTGTGTTGGTGTGTGTGTGTATATGTATGTATGAGTGAAATATAAAACCTTTCTTCTAACTACTGCCTTTACAGTTTATTTTATTTTATTTTTTGTAAGTTGGGAATCTGCCATTTGCAGACTTAGAATTAACCACATACCGCAGGCAAGATACATGAGTTCGTAATGGCTGGTCAACCACGACCATTTAGGTTTAACTGCTCGGTCCTTCTGACCGTATGGCCATGGGGTTCTAAGAAGACGTTTCCTCTCCCTGGGCCAAATTACAAGGGTAATTAACTTCTATCTTTCCAGACTACGCGTATGGGATGTTATTTATAGTTTTCGAGGTTTATTGAGTAAGATCTTCCTCTCAAAGTTTAGTGAATACTAATCATTTTGTTTTATCTATCATTTAAGGGTTATCAAATATATTAGCCAGAAAAATAAATGGAGGCGGATATCATGATTCTTACAACACAATCTGATAAGGATTTTCGGGTTGTAAAGAACTAGTTCATATTTCTTTTTTTTTTCTTCTGTAGAATCAGGATACAATATGACTCACTTACAATTTATGTAAATTCTTATTAAAGAAGTATAAAAGTTTTATAACATGAGAATTATCATAAACAAGTTGTGTGAATTTAACTGTTGTTTTGAGACTCTTATCCATGCCTCTCGACTCTAGGGATTTTGTCATGGGCTGATATATATATATATATATATATATATATATAATATATATATATATATATACTATATATATATATATATATATATATATATATATAGTATCTATATATATATATATATATATATATATATATATATATATATATATATATATATATATATATATATATATATATATATATATATATATAGATAGATATATATATATATATAGATATATATATATATATATATATATATCTTTATATATATATATATATACATTAAATAGCAAATTCATTTCGAACAATCTTTTTCGTACACGTTAAATGACGCCATCTTTGCATAATAATTATGAATAATGCTACATCTTGAAAACAAAGATGTAGCATTTTTCACGTGGACAGAGGACAATACTATTTCATCCCAAGCAAATTCCGGTTAAATGATTTAATAAAAGTTATATTAAATCGCACACACACACACACACACACACACACATATATATATATATATATATATATATATATATATATATATATATATATATATATATATATGTGTGTGTGTGTGTGTGTGTGTGTGTGTGTGTGTGTGTGTGTGTGTTGTGTGCGATTTAATATAACTTTTATTAAATCATTTAACCGGAATTTGCTTGGGATGAAATATTATTGTCCTCTGTCACGTGAAAAATGTAGCGGCGTTCGACATTTGTTTTCAAGATTTAGCATTATTCATAATTATTATGCAAAGATGGCGTCATTTAACGTGTACGAAAAAGATAGTTCGAAATGAAATTTGCTATTTAACAATCAGTTTAAAGCATTAACGAGTTTGTCCCTTGTGATACTGTAGAAATTAGATATTCATATTTTCACCTGGATATACTCTGTCATTATAAGCATTTCACAGAATATTTGTGAAAGATGTATATTGGGAAAAATCTGATAAAATATTGCTAAACTTCCTGATACCATATCGGAACCAAAATCCAGTCGCAATCCAATAAATAAATAAATAAATAAAACATATGGAGACTCTGGCAAGAAGATTATATCTTTAGATGCAATAAATGTTGCCACAAATGCTTAATAGCTGCCGATGGCTATAATGTTTTAAATGTGCTGCTGGAAAATAAGACTTGTAGATACATACGCTATAGATGACAAAATCCCTCAGAATCAAGAGGCATCGATAATGGTCTCAAAACAACGGTTAAATTCACTCTACTTGCTTATGCTAATTCTCATGTTATAAAACTTTCATACTTCTTTAATAAGAATTTATATATATATATATATATATATATATATATATGTATATATATATATATATATATGTGTGTGTGTGTGTGTGGTGTGTGTGTGTGTGTTTGCGGGTGTGTATGTGTTCGTGTGTATGTATGTATTGTTAAGTAAAAGGTATGAAAACTTAAATGCAATTATTAACATGTTTATATCAATATTATCATCTGTTACCTTAGTTTCCTGAACGGCCTTGTATGTTTCTCATAAAAGTTACAAAATATTAGTGATGTTTTTCAAAAGTGATCAACACCCCATCTCATTCCAATTGTAGTTACCTAAAGAGAAATATGAATGCATAAAAAATAAAATAGATAATTTAGATTTCATTTCGTTACTAGCAAAATATTATAGGGATAAGTTCTTGCTGAAGGCGTTTGGATATGACTCAGTTGGTTTTATGATTTCCTCAGCTGTATTTTTAATAAAATTTTGATATGCAGCATATCATAGACAACAACATTAGTTTATTAATCCTAGTTATCCTTTATAATACGAGGTAAATACAAAATCCAGTAATTATATTAATAAAAAAAGTTATTGCAAAATTAATGAGAAAAAGCGGACTCCTCCCCAGGCTAACGATCCCTATGTAATCGTACCCTGGAGAGACGCTTCCGTTAATTGGAGTGAAAGAAAATCCGGTAAATCCCTAGAGAATTAAAAGAATAAAAAGATTATAAATAATACGATAATATTTCATCCGTATTCGTTTAATCCATTCCTTGGGATTTGTTAATGACAGTTATCAAACCGACGTAACGAAATGACAGCAGTGACGAGAGGTAATCGTTATTTATCTAAATATGCTACACGTTTTTCAAAAATTACGTTATTCTCCTTTTATTCCATTCAATTGTTATCGAAGAGGTGGTGATACGTGTATAATTTCCAGTAAAGCCAATAGGAGAACCCGTTATTTGATTGGAAATCTTCCTGCAAAATTCAGACGTTCCACAATATTACCACTAATGGCGCTGTTAAAAGGTATTCTCGCACTTCCCTCTCCCCACCTATTTACAGTAATTCTAAATTTGGTTGTACAACAATTTGCAACAGTAGGTCACACTATACGTACATATAAAGATATCTGTCTGTCTATTTATCTATCTATCTATCTCTCTATTTATATATACATACATACTCGTATTTGTTATGTATATGTATGTATTCTATATTCCTGGGAGAATACCAGGGAGTTAGGAACTTAAATAATATTTAGTAATAAACTGAAGAAAACAGATTTATCTGAGAACTGAAATCACTTACTGTAAGAACATGATATCGTTAGAGAGAGAGAGAGATAGAGAGAGATTTGAAGGAAAAGAGGCTCTTATAATGAAGTCCAAAATCTCTTCATTTCTGAGCAGCGTGGTTAATGCCTTCACATCATGTGATCCGATAACAAGTACCTTGGGCTGGAAAAGCCATTTCAGGCCTTCGTATCCTTTAATTATGATGCAGATTTTTCGATAACGCAATATAAAGGCACATGAATATTTAATGAGAAAAAAAGGTAAGAGATCTTCATCTGATAGACGTTGCCAGAGTTATACGCAGCCTTCGTTACATATTAGTTTGATTTTGAAAACATCACTTGGTAATCTGATTCACCATATTATTCATAACTTACCGTTCTGAATGTCCTCATTTGCGACTAAGGCTTTCTCTTCGTTTTTCATATTATACTACAAACAATATGCGATCTATTCTGTAATGCAGTGCTATTCTTGGATCATTATTGTTAAATAATATATGTAAACTATGCCCTCAAGAAAAGTCACTTATTTTGAATTTTTGAAATCTCTTACAAAATGCATCCTAATGGTCCATAGAATTTAGTTCAGCACCAGACCTGTTCATTTTGCAAGATTTTCTACTGTACATTTTTTCCAACTTAAGTGCATAAGACACCAGCAATTATAATTGATTTATAATATCATAAAACTAAATGATTCCTTAGTAAGTACAATAATTTTAAGAATCTTGTTTCTTTTATGGAAAAAAATATAATTCTTTTGTGTCGAACGGCCAGGATAGTCAAATCTTCACCAAATGTCGAAAGGAATAATTTGATATAAATTAGTAACTAGTCCTAATTGTATCTTAAATATAATTATATAATATATATGTAGATATATATATATATATATATAATATATATATATATATTGGGTTGGGTGTGTTGTTTTGGGGGGGGGGGGGGGGGGGTTGG
>NC_061087.1:61497139-61507139 GCF_015104395.2 Macrobrachium nipponense | reverse complement strand
TATATATTATATATATATATATATATATATATATACACATATTATTCTCAGCAGATCTTTAATCTTCTTTATATAATAAGTCCACTCAAGGGAGTATGGAAGGCTCAGTAGTTTATATTTGTCAATTGTCATTGTTTCTGGCTTGTCTTGTCCATTCCAACCCGTCTAGGGTTGAAATGTCCTCTAGAATGGGGACGTGTTCAAGATTTTAAGGCAGAACCAAGGAAAAGTAAAACACTTAATAACCAGATTCATTCATTCTTGCTTATAAGCAAGTTGTCCTTGTGAACAGGAAGCCTTTATTCTCTCTAAACTTCTCTTTGCTCCCATTGGTTGCTCTTAATTTACTCTCCACAGGGGGCCCTGAATGTAGGAGTGGCCTATCCAGGCGAGATTTCAAAAGAACTGGGCCGCAGCAGCTCTGCCTCAGACACTCTCAGAAACCTCAGATGTTCCCAGAAGCTCAGAAAATCTCAGAACTTGCTCAAGCCCTGCAGACTCCATTTCACCTCTTTTTACTCCCCTGCCTCCTCTGGGGGATCCCACAAGTGTTCTTTATACCTCCATAGTGCAGATGAGACCACCAGACCCACAATTTCCAGGCAAAATTTGGGTTCAATGCTGCGATTAATTCCCTTGTGATACTAGTAAACATCCCCCTAGTTAATTCAAGCAAAGTAATAGTCATTTTTGTGTAAACTCACAGTCATTTCATGCCCCTTTGAGTGAGTTGTAATATTTTATGCTAAGAGCAAGTCGTGTGTAACTTTTCCCACATGTTCGTCGCCTAAGTACTGATGCTAAAACGCAATCTCTTTGCAGACAAACACCACACCTTATTATGGGAGAAATTGAGAACCCTTTTGAATAAGGTTTGCATTGAAATAACTGGTTCATTTCCCAGCCACGTGTTTCCGGTGAACTGATAATCAACCACCTCATTAATTCCTGGACCTACCCGTAACTTAATGTAAATATAGTTCATGTAAAACTAAAGTCTAGAGTTTATGTAAATTCCTCCTTTTCAGTAATATTGGCCTTCTGCCTTAGATTTTTGTTTGTAGTAACTCTCATCCTTCCAGGCAAACCCATTTTTTAGATTGTTAGAATATAATTTCAAGGAGGGAAACGAACAGTTAATTACAATATATATATATATATATAATATATATATATATATATATATATGTATGTATGTATGTATGTAATATATATATATATATATATATATATATATATATATATATATATATATATATATATATATATATATATATAATATTGGCCTTTTGCCGTAGATTTTTGTTTGTAGTAACTCTCATCCTTCCAGGCAAACCCATATTTTAGATTGTTAGAATATAATTTCAAGGAGGGAACGAGCAGTTAATTACAAATATAATATATATATATATATATAATATATATATATATATATATATATATATATATGATATATGTATGTATGGTATGTATGTATATTATATATATATATATATATATATATATATATATATATATATATATATATATATATATACATAATATTTTCCTATCGTGGCTCGAAACTAGCTCAAAAGGAAAAAATATTAAAGGACATTTGTGTGTATATATATCTTATATATATATATATATATATATATATATATATATATATATATATATATATATATATATATATATGGGTTCGTGCCCCGGTCCAGGCGAGTCTATTATCGAGAAAAAAATTCCCCTTCGGTTAAGCATATATGAAAATATATTAATTCCGAGGTAAAGCGAATTAGATATTAAAGGAACCAATTGTAGCTCGATATATGTATATGAATCACGGGAATGTGATATGACATATATAGTATATATATATATATATATATATATATATATATATATATATATATAATATATATATATATATATATATATATATATATTATATATATCTATATATATATATATATATAGAAAAATGTTAGATCAGGAGATCAGAAGCTGTAGTGTCAGCATTGTATCTGTTGATGTTATCATTGAAATGGTGACGTCATACAGAAGAAGAATGTCCCTCGCTAGCGAGACAAAAGTCACCTTGAACTAAGGCTGAGTTCGCTATAGAAATATCTACGAACGAAGTGTGTTTCGATGAACCGAACAAGGTAAGGATAGATTTTATCCCTTCAGACTGATAAATTTATGAATAGAGGGAAAATATATAGAATGTAGAAAACCAATTATTTTGAAGATCCTGAGTTATGGAATAAGTGATGAGTGACGTCACGAACTCCTCCATTGCGTGTTAGTGACGCCATCTAAAGGGAAGTGTCTTGTGAGGAAAGATTGGAGTACATGTATGTAGTACGTTGTGTTATCCCTCGGTGAGAGTCATTGATGGAATTTTAAGGCACAGCGATTTTAGGGTCAACCCCAGAAAGATGGAGTAGTGAAGCAGCGGGACTGCAAAATTGACATAGAGGTAAGAATCATTGAAAGCTTTCCCTAATACCTTCCTTTTTCAGTACTTCGAACTGTTTGAGATATCGTAGAGTTGCAGTTCTCTACTCTATTGATTTATTCCCGAGATTTATTCTTTATTTGTGAGACCTATTGTTTTCTTAAATGATATATGTTAATGAGGGTTATATCTCTTTGACAGGAACTCTGTCGGCCTTTGTGAGCAGAACAATTACCAGTCTGATAAGCCCTTGTTGTGTATTACGAAATGAAGAGACTGTTTTATACTATGTCCACTTTTTTTTTACATTTTTGCAGTGAACACATATCTGGGTTCGTAAGAAGGAGGTCTTATTTTCTATTTCATTTGCGGGTTTACTTCAATTACCCAGATGCTTTTTTTTAAAGTATCCGTTTTGTGAGCTAAGCATCGAGTTTAATTGGGAGGTCTTTTTTTCATTTAGCCCAAATTAATCTATTTTTTCTGATTGCTAGACTTTTGCTTATCCTTTGGAGTAAAGTCTATTTTTGTAGTCCAGAGTTTAATTCAGCGCCTAATTTAATGCAGTTGTCTTGTATGATGGTTAGAGATTTTAGGTCGGCGAAGCTACTCTTTTAATGTATAAAGGGAATTTGACCCTTCAAAGAATTGGGTAAAATGGGTAGAATTGGGTTGCTTCCGAAGTACCCAATTTAGTTTCAGATAGGTTGTAGGTTGTTCTTTTGCGTATATTTGTAAGAAATGGTAGATTGTTCAATGGTTTTTGTTGTAGGAAACAGTGGATGTTGGCATTCCGGCTAGGGGGTGGGGATGATTTTTTATTTGGTCAGTATTCGTTTTGTTGCGAGGCGAAAGGTTCCCCTCCGCCTTTCCTTTGCTAGATTGCTTGGTGATTTGCTAAGGGAGAGTTGCAAAGCAGTGTTTTTGTTGCTTTTCATATTTTATGAAGTGATAATTGAGATTTTTTCTTTTTCTGTGTTCCGGGTGTCCGGGAAAGTTATGAAGTGCAAGTGTTTGATGTGGATTTCCACTCTGTGACGAGGGTCAGAAACGGAGGAATTTAAGTGTTCAGATACTGTCTTTATTTTCAATTGCCAATGTTGCATATTTTTTTTCTTTTTTGTGTGAGATTGCAATGTATTCTATATATGTGTGTTTTTTTTCTTCTATACGTCTTCCTTTGTTGGGGCTTTGGGTGTGGATCTGCGTTAAATCAGCATTTTTGCATGGTATACAAAGGCTAGGAGCAATCGAGCCTAAACAGTATGGGAGGCTGAGAAAATCTCTCTCTCTCCTTCTCATCTTAGCCCCGTTTTCTTTGCCTGAGTCGTATATGCGTTTTCCTTCTCGAGGGGTACTAACGATTTTTTTTTTTTTTCTCAGGGGGTCTTCGAGAATATCGTCTACGCACATAGCGAATGCATTTTTTCTTCTTCGTGGAGTTGTGAATTGTATATGCATTTTTGTAGAATAATTGGGGTTATAAGAGGGCTTGTTTTTAGTGGGAATCTTTTTGCGCATTTTTTTTCTTGGGCTTTTCCGAGTAGGAATTAGTAATTTTGTGTGTGTGTGTATTTAGAAGTTTCTTTTGTTTTTTAAGATAAACCTTTTTTTTCATTGTGATCAGCCAAGCAGGAAATCAATCATGCCTTCAAGGAAGTACACAGTTTTAGGAAGGTGGTAGAAGAAAAAGATGGCTAGAATTAGGGAGGAGTTTCGTCCATTTCAGGGGATCATGGACAGTGTAATGTCCAATCAGTATATACTTTTATTGAGAATGTTAATAGTTTTTTAATGTTAAGGGAATTACAGATGACAGAGAGATGTTCAAATTAGCCGAGTCCCTGCTGGATTTTAGGAATGTGGACTTGAATCTTCAGTGTCGGGGTCATCGCTTTGCCAGTTGTAGATCTTGTTCAGAGCATCAGAACTTTCTTAGGATAGCCTTTGGGTCTGAAGAGCTCAGAGGCATAGTCTGCAGTTTAAGGGGATTTTATAAAACTAGGGGTAGTCAGCACTTTTTGGTTGATTTTAGTTCTCAACTTTGTGTAGCTGCAAGTGATTTAGTAGAGACGTGGAGAAGGTCTGAGTGGGCAAATAATGATAGTATTTCCTTGGAATATATTCAGAGATTTTTATGTTGGTCAGAGTTGGTACATGAGGGAATTAACAGTTGTATTAAGAACACAGACTCTGCGTCTGACGAGGTGTTAAATATTTTACAGGTACATGAGAATACACTGAAATGTCCACCAATTATTAGCACTTTGTCTGAGGGAGTAACTTCTGATGTGGTACCGAAAGGGAATTCAACTTTTGCTCCTAGAAGTTCTCTTAGAGAGCATAACATTGCTTGCAGTGGCTCTGTGGCCAAAGTTAGTGATAGGACATTTGTGGATAGGATCCTACCATTCAGGTGTTTCAATTTCCATAGCACAGAGAAAATTAAGAAGTTCTGCAGGGGTAAATATTGTAATAGTTGTAAATCTTCAGCATTCTTGGCGGTCTTGTCCGTTTCTTAAAAGGAATGGTGTTCATCCTACATTTCAGGCTTTTGATAACTCGAGTGAGATAGCTCATGCAGGCGATTTTTTGAGGGAAGGTCGGTCAGTAGAGACTTGAATTGTTCGTGCTATGTAGCTTTGTTGGAGGATGAAACTGAACCAAAACCTGTGGTGAATGGGACAGTGTTCAATTCTGTTGTATTTATATTTATCGACACCGGACCATTGGTTAACTTGATGAATTATGATTTTTATCGGTTGTTGTTTTCTCAGTATACACTGAAGCCTACCAGGGAAAGAATTTGTGATGTGCAAGCACACAATCTGAATATTTTTGGCTCTTGGGGATAGAGAATTCGTTGAACCAGTGTTGGCGATCAAAGGTGCTTCTTTTAGGAATAGGATTTTATTGGGTCACCCTGCATGTCGGCGTAATAAAATTTCTGTGCATACTGGGGTTGGAGGTATAAAAGTCGGGGTCCCTGGGGTATTTGTCTCTTAAGTGAACGTTGAAGAAAGGGGGATGTTAATAACAGGGGAAATACTGATATTAATGCAGTTAATGCTTTTGTTAAAGCTGATTCTGGGGTGAATGAACAGTCCCAAGATTGAAGTGTGCCTGATAGCTAGTTGAATACTATATACAAAACAGTTTTGGTTGATAATGTTATTTTATGGCTGCTTAAGTAAAAGTCCAGTTAAAAGCCACCTCAAAGCCCAATCAAGTGTGCCTTGTGGAAGGTAGCGTAAAGCTTAAGGGAATCGTTAGCGCATTTTCTGTTAATGACGTGTCTTCTGGAGTCACGTGGGTAGAATTATTGAACTGTAATGACACAATTAGGAAGTATCAGAAGAATACATATATGTTAGATTTTGTAAAATGGATTGATGATGACAAATCTGTTGCTGTTGTAGGAGAGCAAAATGAATTTTCTGAGGTAGAGATGCAAGCTATAGGAGGCAGGCTTTTAGGGATCATTTAGCTAATGCGGATTATAAGGAATATGTAGGGTAATTAGGCACGGTTTTGGTAGATTTTGCAGCTATCGTTTCATTGAAAGGGATAAGTTAGGATTAACTAGTGCGTTAGAACACAAGGTCCATTTGGAAGAGAAGACAAAGCCAATTCACATACTGGCTTATTAATAGTCCATGGGCCAGAGCAGATACCGGTACCACCCAAGGTGGCAAAACATTACTTACGCCATTTTGTTTGTTGCATTAATAGAAGCAAAAATGGTATGATAGCCCTTTCATATTGGTAGCTTTGTGGCTTATTTTTGCGAAAAAGTCCTTTTCATAGTGTAATTTTTTTCATATTTTCTGTTTTTTTCAAGAAAACAGTACATCGCATGCAAGAAGGGTATGATGACTAATAATTTGGCGAATTAAATTCTGAACAGGTTTATTTCTATGCCTTTTTTTTTTAATGTGCCAAAGTTCGCGTGCAAATGGAGCCGGAAGTTGAAGATTTGTTATCGACAAAATTTTAAAAAATGCTTTTTTTCTAGCTATATTTCGTTCAATAACACTAAAACAAGTTATTTCTTGATAAAATGTCATAGAGATGAGATTGTAGGGTGATGATTCCTGTTTTCAATGGAATTTTTTTTTTTTTTTTTTTTTTTTTTTTTTTATAATGACGTTGTGAAGAAGTGCTAAGTATCTGGTTACTACACTTACCAGCCAGACACCTGAACCTTCATCACAAGTAAAATACGACTGAATACTCTAAAGGCAACAGTGATCCCTTAAAAAAATTATCAATATTACAGAAAATCAGACTAAGTTCATTAAAACAGGTGTGCGGTAATCTTATAAGTCATTACATTAATTAAAGGGCATCACTCCATAACAAAATTTTAAAAGTCTAAGTATTTCCCTGGTTCTAATTCACTTCAGTTACACTGAAGGAAAACAGCTCAATTACCACTCTATATTTCTACCTAAACAAAATCAAATATACTGGTGATAAATGATACATTCATAAAAAATTTAGATTTAAAAATCTAGTATTAAATTCAGAAATTATAAGTGAAATTCACAATCTCAGGGAAATTTATTGTTACTTGATAACAACACAAAGTTTAATTAATTTCTTGAATTAATTGTTAAGTAAAATTAAATCAAAATGAATTTACCACAAAAATCAAATACATTAATTACTCCAAAAAAATTAATTAGTCAAGTAAATTTGAAACTATTAACCAACAATTAAAATTTGGAAATTAATTCACAGGTGCTAAACAACAACTAAACTTGAAAAGAATTCTAAGTAAATGCAAATAAATACACAAGTGTTAAATTCAATTAAATGGGCAATGATTAATTAGTGAAAACAATTAAGTTAATCAAAAAAATTGCGATTGCAAAACAAAACACACAATGCACAAGGATATGAAATTCCCCACCAAAATGTGAAAAATAAGAAATGGCAACAGAATAAAAAAAACACACACACTTCAAAAGAATGAAACACAGAACATAAAAATTTGCAATTTGTAAAAAATTAAATAGTTTCACCAAACAAGTGTAAAGATGTGTTTAAGTTGCAACTTAAAACTTATAATAGCACATTACCTTGGTACCAATTATGTTTCTGTTGCAGCTAGCTTCAAAGATTCACCATATTCCAAAAATTCACCATAGTATTAAAAAAGGCGCCGTTACACACTTTCTTAACGTCTGTTCAGATTCCACAATTACGCTCTAAGCAATACAAAATAAATCTAAGAAATACCAAACCTAAAATTTACGAGTGACCGACCACTAAGTATAAAATCTTCACGGTAATTCGAAAGTACAAATTCTCTCTCATGTGGAGAGAGAGAGAGAGAGAGACGTTATCTCCTTACGACACGGTTTCAAATCCCTGAATGACAAGATCTCTCTTGTATGATAGTTAACTGGGCAAGACATTATTACCTGACTGGCTCAAAACGTTTTGGACCCGAAGTTCCTTTACTAAATCTTTATTATTTTCTTGTAAAATGATAAATAGAGAGAGATTGGGATTACAACTGTATATAATATTTATTATTACACGACTGAAGACAATAAAAGCCTTTTAAAATTAAAGATATGATTATAGAATTTTCTCGAATGAAATTAAGTTTCATCATTTCCTTGAGTAACGTCACAAACCTTTTCATTTCAAATTTAAGGTACTTACGAACTAATAAATTCTCTTTTGACAAATCGAGAGATATAAGAGGTAATTTACTAATAACATTAAATATTTTTCAATATAAAAATATCTCAAACTATCTATATAAAATGAAAGGTATCAGACGTATGTGAAATGTTTAGGCAGAAGCCTTCTAGAACGATCTTATGTAAGATAATGTAATCTTCCCTTGGTTTCTCGACAAAGATATAAGTCTGAAACAAGTTACGAGCAACGTAAGATTGACAGGAATCCAAAACAAAACGGAGAACTCTGAGCTCCTCTTATCTCGAGTGATGACAGCAATTTCCTGCTTCGAACGGACAATGCTAATTTCTCTCTCTGTTCGCATTTATGTTATTCTTAACTCTTAAATACATTATACAAAATCTGAACATACATTATTAGAGAATATTAACCCTAAGCAAACATCATACTGAATCTGAAAATATTGTAAACACTTTTACAACACTTCATACAGTTACGGAGAGGATGATAAGCATCCCGATATTGAAATTATTTACATCTTAACCCTTACCAGAGTATGCTTCTCAATCCATATTGCTATCTGTTATAAGTGAAAGAGCTGAATGATGGCAGACACCAGATACCCTTGTATGGAACTGCCTCCAAAGTGCTAAAGGCTAAAGTGCATCATTCATTGATCAGATGATACTGACAACCTAATTACACCAAAATCTGTTGACTATTGAAACACTCCTCCGGGCAGCTCAAATACGGCAACATAACCCCATACTTGAGTTAGTTAAAGACACTCCTGATGGAGAGATCCTAGATCTCAATTACCACAGGAAATATCGTAGCATCTTTACAATGAAGAAATCTCTAGCTGGCATCATTGCACAAAAAAAAGAAGACTACCATGGTGGTCATGCAAGGGTTGGTCCATCGCAAGCATCCACCTCAAGAACATATGAAGAAAATTGTATATTTTGTCAAAAAAAAAAAAAAAACAACAAACGCCAAAAAGAAACAGAAGACTCGAGAAGTGTTAGTGAAATACAGAGAACTTAGAGCTGATGCTAGGATCAGGAATGCCACCACAAAGAAACTGACAGCAGATTTCTTGGCATTGTTAGCAGAGCTTATTGTAGCCACTGAAGCACACTACCAAAGGTCCTGCTATAATTTGTACACACAGTGAAACCTCACATCAGGAGGGTGTTCTTAGTGTCTATGGTCAAGAAGATCAAGATTTTATATGAGGCAGCTGTTAGACTGTCATATAGTGAACTCTTTCATTACACCTGTGAGGAACTTTTCAGTACCCCAAAGGTTCTGATGATGACCGATATTAACTCTAAATCTGCGGCATCAATGAATAACTTTGATGTGGATGAAGTACAAGACTACCATAAAAAAGCACATACATCAGAGGATTTGGACAGAGTTTGGTGTTTCTCTTCACATCATCCCAGATCTTAATGGCATACTTCTCATCTATCCAGCCAATTTAACAGTTCAGGAGCTTTCAGGGAAAACCAATCTCTAAAAAAACACCTGAAGACCCTATCCAAAGGTGAGCCCAAGGAACTCAAAAAAGACTGGCCAAACAAATTAGGGCTGGCATGAACGTCAAAGGACAGAGATATAAAACCAATCTGGCAACTAGAGATAGAGTGTTAATATCTGGTATTATTCCAGAATCCCTCTTGTATTTCTTGTCCATCTTCCTCACAGGCTCCAATAATCCTGACAGCATTAACAGCATAACCCCAAGAGTTCAGTGTCTTATGACCATGGCATAGTGTATTCAGTGACATGTGGACAAGTCAAGCTTACCAAAACACATTGCCCTGTCCATCAGTGTTAAATCTTTGACAGGTAAGGACCAGTCTGATGAGCATCGTCAGCCACCTTGGACAT
>NC_061087.1:61479639-61492139 GCF_015104395.2 Macrobrachium nipponense | reverse complement strand
ATTAGATATAATATATATTTACATAATATATTGTTATATATAATTATATTATAATAATTAAGATAAATAAATGTATAATATATAAATATAATTATATAATAATATTATACATTATTATATAAATATATTACATCCTTATCTTATAATGTAAATTTATTAAATATATTATTATATATAATAATAAATAAAATATAATTATATATATAAATATTAACATAAATATAATTAATGATATATATACTATATAATATACTGGTATTATACCAAAATACTTTTTTTTAATTTTGCAATTTTCCTGGATTGTCAATCCCCAAGCGGAAAACTTTCTTTCAAAAACTTTTTACACTGATATCTTTCTTTAGCTTTTAACATTAAAGTTCTTTACTAAGTCTTTAAATTACTCCTGAATTTGCTTCCTCCAGAACATTTAAATTTTTCTCCTCACTTTCTGGTCAGCATTTCTATCGTGTGTACTTGTTTCAAGGAACCATTTATATGAATAACCTTATATATCCGGGGATGGAGCTCAACAGAAATAATTGGTTACACGCCCTTCTATTTCACAGATTATAATTTTGTTCAGTTGATATCTTCATATCTGCTGTAAACGGTGGTAGAAACGTTTCCATATTCCTAGAGGTTGTTCCGAATATGGTTTTGTCTCTCTAAATGATTCAGGTTGCAAATTATTTTCTTTAAATTAATAGTAACTGGTTTTTGTTTAGGTTCGTTTCAAAATTACTCCTTTTTTTTTTTTTTTTTTTTTTTTTTTTTTTTTTTTTTTTTTTTTTTTGTACTTTGTAAGTAATAGCCTAACAAATGTGTTCTTGGTTCAATAAAAGATCTATCGCCATCCTTTCTATTTCAGCTCCTAATGAAATTCTGACTCCGAATCACTGAAGAATAACATTTTGTAATTCAGATATCCAAATGTATTGCCAGGAATTAATCTATTTTATTATATTCAATACATTTCATTTATTCTGCGGTGCGATCTATTGCTTTCTGGTTGTATTTACATTTTTAAAATCCCTACTTTCTTCGTTAGCGGGAAGTAATGAATAAAGACATTATTCATAAATGACTGGAATCGCTTTAACCATAAAGCTATATTTCTTTTTCCATGAGATGCATTTTCTCCTTTGAAAACAGAAGAGTTCCTTTGTGAACCTCTTTGGTGGGCGACGGGTGTCCTTTTTCTTACCAGGCGGTCATCTTATATCGCCTCGGATCAATATCCTACATTATGTTCAAAGGAGGCTGGGTATGATGCACCTACAGTTTAGTTGGGTATTTTTTATTTATTTCAGCCTTTACCCTTTTTTTTATTTGATGTTGAATTTTGTTCTCTTCATTTCAAGATGTAATTTTATTTCAAAGGTGTTACTACCCAATCTTTTTTTTTCTTTTTTTTTGCCCTCTCTTTCATTTTGATTCTAGGCTAAAACGGACAATAGTAGAGAAACAACTGAAACACCTATGTTAAAAATGTTGGATTTTGTTAACTGTATTGAGAGAATGCTATGGAAAACTATCATGCATCAGGCAGCCTTTTGGCCTCTCAAACAAGAAGAGCTTGGCGTCTTTGTTTATAACCCGGTCCAGGCGCCATGTTTTTAATGTATAAAGTAAGTGACCATCTATACGTGCAATTAATGGAGGTTATCCTTTAGAAAGTGCCAAGAATGTAAGTGAATAGTTTAAAATTAATATGCTTTCCTATAAAAAGCATATATTAGGCAGAATTAGGAAACTGGTATTTAAGATTGTTTTAATTAAAGTGAGACGATAAACTTTCAAAGCACATGTGACTTAGATATTTTTTGGTTTGCAGAATTCTCATTAAACTGTAGCTCTGGGGTTGTCACGAATGCTTACAGAGGTGATACCAAAGCTATATTTTGTTGTGCAGTGATATGGTTTCAAGATTTTCCTCCCCCTATTTATAAAATATTTAAGCCTACCTTAAAATAGGCTACATAATATAGACGACATTTTTTAACCATACGAAATCAGATCTAGTCCACCAGTTAATACCTCAGACTTTAGACTTGTTGTAGATAACATTATATGATTGTGGATTTAGCCTGTACGCCTAGGCCACCTGTGAAAATTTTGAATAGGCCCTACCTAGGACTTTACCATAGGATACATATGTTTATTGTAGGCTATGCCAATATTATCCCCCCCCTGATATACTCATATGGTATCTTTAAGCTACAAATAACAATAACTACATATGAACTTAAATTATAGGCATGCCGAATGTAGGCTATGCATGTAATATTCACATGAAATATTCCATATGAAATCTTGATAACTAGGATATACCAGAAGAATTATTGTTTATACTCCTGAATATTTATGTGCATACCACCCTGGGAAAAATTACAGTTTATGGTAGCGCATTTAAATTTCCTTTGAAGCTTAATATCCTTGTTGATTTAGGCCTAGAAATAATATTCATTCGTTCATTTTATTACTGCCTGTTTTTATTGTTTTGATATTCTTAGCTTTGCCTTTTTGATAATTTCATTTGTACTGTAGCTGTTTCATACACATGTTAAGACATTATGTGATGGAGGTTTTATTCAATGATTATTTAGCTATATCTAATTTTGTATTTTTTTTTATGAATAGTCAGTTTAAGAAAAGGAGGAAGTTATCTGGTAAAATGCAAAAGCCGACAAAATGAGACAGAAATTGATTTTGTGTTGGTTAAGAAGGAAGACAAGTAAATCATTATGGATTGTAAGGTTATTCGAAAAGAATCTGTTGTAGCGCAGCAACCAACTGGTAGTGGCAGATTTTAGGTTGAAAGCAATAAGAAAAGAAAAGTCCCAGCCAAAAGTAGGAGGATTGAAACTTGGAAGCTGAAATGGGAGAAGGCAAGAGAGTTCAAAAGTAGATTGGAAAGACCCAGAGAATAAAGATATGTAAGTAGAATGTCAAAATCACCTGAGGAGATATGGGATGATATGAAAGAGATTGTGGTGCCAGCAGCAGCAGAGGTGTGTGGGAGGACAAGTGGTAAGCAGCAACAGGAAAAATAAACATGGTGGTGGAATCAAAAAGTTCAAACAACTGTGAAGGAAAAGAGTATAGCCAGAAGAGGGTGGGAAGAAGATAACAACTACCAAACAAGAGAGGAGTATAGACGAACGAAGATGAAAACAAAGAGAGTGGGTAGCGATTGCATAAAGAGAAGCCAGGAGGGAGTGGATTAGAAGATGGGAATGCCGGAGGGAGAAAAGATAATCTACCGAATTTCAGAAGCGAGAAGAAAAGAACAGGCAGGATGATGTAGGAGAGGTAGGAATGATTAAAGATGAAAATGGAAATATCTTAACTGAGGAAGAGGAGGCAAGTGAAAATGGAAAAACTGTCTTTCGCAATTATTAAAACAATTGAGAAAGAGTGTGAAGAATTGGAAAATGTTCCTGCAGTAAAAGGACCAATATCAAGAATTAGAGAGAGTGAAGTCGCGAATGCTTATAAAGAAAGGAAAAGTAAATAAAGCTGCCAATAAGTCAGGAGGTAATTATTATGGCATTGGGAAATCTAGGCAAAGAGTGGCTGCATACGCTATTGGTAAAGATCTGGGATGTAAAGGAAATGCCAAGGGACTGGAACGATAGCTGGATGATTAAAATGTATAAACCAAAAGGAGAGGTATTAAACTATGGGAACTACGGAGGATTAAAGCTCTAGGACCATGCACTCTAGATACTACAAAGAATATTAGAAGCAAGGTTGAGAGAGAGAGTTGATAGATATACATGAGCAGCAGTTTGGGTTTATAAAAGGAAAGAGCACATTGGATGCCGTTTTTATAGTAAGAAAAGTCCAAGAGAAGTATCTAGAACGAAATAGAAAGTTTACATGTGTTGTGTATCGTAAAAAGGCATAAGACAGTGCACCAAGAAGAGTAAATTATTGGTGTTTGAGAAAGGAGTACCAAAGAAGTTGGTAAGGTTAGTAAAGATGATGTATGATAGGGGCCCAAGAACCACTGTACAGACAAAATATTGGGAATCTGATGCATTCCCTGTGGAGGTTGGCCTCCATCAGGGATCAGATCTGAGTCCATTCTTGTTCCTCTTCGTTATAGACACTTCGACATCTGAATGAAGGAACAACAAAGAACTGTGGGAACAGATATTTGCTGATGATTTAGTCATTATGGCAGACACAGAAGAAGAACTTCAAGAAGGATTTTTAGCAGAGAAAGGAGCCTTAGAAAGAAAAGGATTGAAATTGAAGATTGGAAAGACAGATGTAATGATTAGTAATAGAGAAGAATATGCAGAAGCAAACATTCAAGTGGAAAATGGTGCAGTGTTAAATAGAACCACGAATTTAGCTACTTGGGATCAATAATAACAGAGGGAGGCACTGAAAAAGCAGTGAGACAGAGAGTGAAAGAATCATGGTGAAAATGGAGAGAAGTAAATGAAGTTGTTTTAGACAAGGAAATGCCATTAGCGCTCAAAATTAAGATTTATAAGACAGTTATCAACACCATACTGTTATATGGGGCAGAAACTTGGGCACCGAAAGAGGAGGTACTGTTGGAAAGAACCGAGATAAGGATGATGAGATGTATTGCTGGAATATCACTACTGGAAAGACGAGAGAGTTAAGATATAAGACGACTGTGTGGTATATGTAAGGTAAAGGAGAAAGCTAGAGGAGCTCGTCTGAGATATTATGGCCATGTAATATGAAGAGAGCTACGAACATGATAGTGATGGGGGAGGAGGACTGTAGGGCGTCAGCCAATCAGAGGGATGGATGGTGAGTAGGGATATGGGTGAGGTGGGGAAGAAGATATCAGGAATAGAAATAGATGGAGAAATTTGACTCCGGTGGCCGACCCAACTATACAGTGGGGCTAAGAAGGTGGAAAGAAGATGTAATTTTGCATTTTTGTGTGGAATTTTCAGTCAAAACCGTCTAGGTTACTATGCTTACGCCCAGTGTCTGCTATGATGATTAAGAGTGTACCTTTGGCGTACTAAGATGTGTTTTTTTTAGCTTGGCCTTACATTTGATATTTTTAACTTACGAACATAATTCTTCTTACACTTAAGGTAAACATCATTGTTCGCTAGTATTGCCCTAACGAACGGATATATATATAGTATATATATATATATATATATGTATATATATATATATATATATATATATATATATATATTATACTATATATATATATATATATCATCATATCATATATATATATATATATATATATATATATATATATAGATAAATATATATATATATATATATATATATATATATATATACACAAATATGTGCTTATGTATGTATGTATGTATGTGTGTGTGTGTGTTGTGTGTGTTGTTTTCTTATTCAATTCTTACAATCATCGCCGAAAATACGTGTTACTGATTGATATATATAATATTTTCTTAGGAGTAGGTGGCGAGTAGGGATATGGGTGAGGTGGGAAAGAAGATATCAGGAATAGAAATAGATGGGAGAAATTTGACTCCGGTGGCCGACCCAACTATACAGTGGGGTCAACAAAGGTGGGAAAGATGTAATTTTGCATTTTTGTGTGGAATTTTCAGTCAAAAACCCTCTATATAGGTTACTATGCTTACGCCCAGTGTCTGCTATGATGATTAAGAGTGGACCTTTGGCGTACTAAATATGTGTTTTTTTTTTTTAGCTTGGCCTTACAATTGATATTTGTAACTACGAAACATAATTATTCTTACACTTAAGGTATACATCATTGTTCGCTAGTATTGCCCTAACGAACGGATATATAAAATATATATACACACACACACACACACACACCACACACACACACACATATATATATATATATATTAGTATATATATATATAGATATATATAGAGAGTATATAAATATTTATATATATTATATATATATATAATATTATCTAGATATAGATATATAGATATAAGTATATAGATATATATTATATATATATTATATCTTATATATATATAAATATATATCTATATAGGTGGATATCTATCTAATAGAGTATATATATATATATATATATATAATATATGTATATATATATATATATATATATATATAATAATATATATAGATATATATATATATTTTTTAATATAGATCTATATATATATATCTATATATCTATCTATATATATATATCATATATTTATATATATATATATATGATATATAATATATATATATATATATATATATATATATATATATACTATATATATATATGGTATCTATATATCTATATATTTTTTTATATATAAGATAAATATATATATATATATATATATATATAAATATATGATATATAGATATAGATATATATATATATATAATATATATATAATATATATATATATATATATATATATATATGTATGTATCTAATATATCTATATATAGATATAATAGATACATAATTTTCAGTTTAACTGCTCTATCATTAAGTGATTTTAATTTCACTAATGCAGAAGTTGAATCTAAAGTGAACCAGTCGGCTGAATTACATTCGTTAACGCTGAATAATGTATTATATTCAGCCAGTTATTGGTTATAAACTGACGTTTCACTATGAAACCTTCAATTAACTAGGATTCTACTTGCACATTGTAGTCAGATGGAATACTTTCATTACTGGAATTATTTTTTACATGATATGGTATAACTTACTTTTGCCTGTAAGTGCTTTTTTCGATAAAGAAAAAACAAAAGAATGAGAAAAGCTTGCATAATAAACAGCTATGATGCTAAGAGAAATTCGGGAACTTTTCGAAATTTTTTGCGATCGAAATCTAAATTTTTAACAGGTAGCGAGCACATCTCATTTGCCGTTTTAACTCAAATTATAGTACTTTTAGACAGAAGAGATCGTATCTTTTTATGGCAAGATATGAATAACTAAGAAAATGCATTTGTTGCTATTAAGCTCGTTAGGAACGATTTGTCAAATGTACAAAGGCATATTTTTGAGACTCATTGTACCATATTTCTTAGACTAATACTAATTATTTTTTTCTATCTTGTGAAAGCTACTCGATTCTTCTACATGCAAGGATGTTCAGAGAGAAGGAACAATCTTGCGTGATGCAATCTTCTCGCGTTTTAATCTCAACCAATTCCATTTTAATTCACATGGGTCTTTTTCACTACCGCTTACCATTTTAAGTTTTCTCTCCGTCCTTAGAACGTTAGGACTTTTTTTCCCTAAATTTTTACTCTCCTCATTGTTTTCTTATTTTACTTGGCTAAAAATTGCTAGAAATAACAGCTTTTATTATTCACAGGAACCGACAAATCACTGAATACGTAGGACCAAAAAGAGCAATAGCTCTTTATGTTCAAAGTTATATTACGTGTTGAGTAATCACATCTTCAGATGAACACATGCAGAACCTTTCAGTTTTGACAAACAAAGAGATGAACACGCCACAGTGATTACAAGTGATGAAATATATTTTATGAAGAAAAATAAATGTACGTCGAGCTTCGCTGTCTTATTGGTTATTTGTCAGAATGACTGAATGAAGATATAAACTGTCCTATTGAAGGAAGTTACAGAACTGGATATTAAGGAATAAGTGGCCCTTCACCTTTAAATACCGACCGTGCATTTTGACCTCTCCCGAAATATGAGGCACCATTTTCTTTTACCTATAACTTTTCCTACGTAAAATATACGACAGGGAAATGCTTAGGCCTTCCTTTTATGACGTCGAACTTCTTTTCACATTGCGATATTCCTTTAATATCACTGTTATTTTTGTCACCCAATGAGTACACCATTATTTTTAACAATATAAATTCCAGAAGTGCCAAGCCTGTATGCAGTGATGATATAAAAATATCATGAAACATAATGAAATCAAATAATACTAATAAACTGAAATTTGGCATGAAATCATTTCATTTCAAAAGAACTTCGTAAAAAAGGGCATTTGCCTTAGCGTTCCCCAATCATTTATTTTATCAAAAAGAAAAAAAAGGGGAAAAAACTCGACGAAAGAGAGATAGTAATTTATGTTAGAATATCAGTATACCTTTAGTTTAGAACACGTTTTATTTTAGAACAGGTATATCACACATGGAACGAATGTGGATCAGCAATGTTTATTCTTCTATTTATTCCTTATGAACAAAAAGACCTTCCTCCCAAGTCGTAAAAGTGGGGGTAAAATGGTTGCTGCTCTTAGCTAGAATGGAGAATTTCAATTTCTGACGAGGCAAGGTAAGGTAAAACCATAAAATTAATATATATATATATATATAATATATACCTATATATATATATATTATATATATTATATATATATATATATTATATATATATATAATATACATATATATTTATAATATATATATATATATAAAAATATAATTATACTATTTATAATATATATATAATATAATACCTATATATATGTGTGTTGCTTCGGAATTTCGATCCTGCCAATGGACATTGCAACGGAACGAGGTACACCATTATAGAGCTAAACTCCCACGTCATCGAAGCAGTGATAGCAATGGGCCCTCACACCGGCAAACGTCTGTTCATCCCCGGATTCCTCTGATGCCTTCGGACAACCAGTTTCCATTCCAGTTACGGCGCGGGCAGTTTCCCATCAAACTGGCCTTCTCATTCACTGCAAACAAGTCGCAGGGCCAGAGTTTGGATTGTGTTGGTGTTTCTGCCATCATCCATGTTCACGCATGGCCAACTGTATGTGGGGATGAGCAGAGCAACTGACTCTGCCAACTTGAAATTAGGTTGTGGACAAACTGATAATATTGTGTACAAAGAGGTTCTGTAGTAGGTATGTATAAAAATTGCCCTAATTCTCATATTGCTGAACAAATAGTACATATAAATTTTTCACTTCTGCACCCGTATTTAATCACCCATCGTATATGGGTAAGTTTGCTAGTAAGCATAATGATGTAAATCACTAACATCATTTTCAGAGCCATACACTTGCTCGACACCAGAATTGAATAACAGGTAAAAACACGATCATCATAAATAACAATAACAAATAGGCAGTATACAGAATCATACAATAATAAGTATAAAAAATAGTAAACGAACAGCACAAACAATTAAACATTAATAAGCCAGCAGCAAACAAACAATCATGCAGCACCGAATCATAACACCAAACTGCATAACTCCGGATGGCATAACAATCTCCGTAGAGACGACACGACAGACCCAGCTATCGAAAAGGATGAATACCAACTGACGATCTTCGTGAAAACAGAAACCGTCACCAACTGCAAACAGGAACACGACCATCACACAGATGATCACGGAAGAAACGTTAATACAACATATCTGTTATCGAACTGGAACTAAACTGCTCCACAGACGACTATGGTTTAGCCATCTCCTATCCATCTGCTACCACGGCCAACGGGTAAAGTGATACCTGCTGAAGTCAAAAAATGACTTCCAGCTGCCCCAATACTGCCATGCTGCTGTTGCCTTCTCAACCGAGGTTTCCCAGAACCTCTCAGGTCGTCCCCCAAAACCTGTCTGCCGCTGTCACTCACACCATGCCAAAAGTAACCTCGTCACCATGACGATAAATACTGACGAGTAAGGGAAACAATGCAACAATCGTAACAATTGTTTAAAACAAATAACGACTAATTGTTGCACCTCCCTACCCAACAAAAAAAAAATTTCAACAAAGTTTCTTATGCAAAACCTCAAGTCACTCCTCCAAGAACAGGAACAAAACTCGCCAGCCAAAACAGACCAACTCCTGTCACGGTCGCCAATGTAATGGCTTCGTAATTAGAGACCAACAAGTTTAAATTAAAAACAAGAAATTGGGCTGGAATGACTGACGAAAAGTGAGACAAATCAAGGAGGAGGACTGAACAATACACAAAAATAATCTTAATAATAATTTATTTACATGTTGTTACATTATTTACAAGTGAGAACAAATTTTGGGTGGTAAAAATACACAATGATTAGTTATATAAAATAATCGATACATATATAAGCGATCAAATCCATCAGAAATAAACCATAAGTGAACATTACACTAAATCAGAGCCATACACTTACTCGACACCACAATAAGCATAATGATGCAAATCACTAACATCATTATCAGAGCCATACACTTGCTCGACACATTACAATAGCATTTCTAACAGAGCCATACACTTTCTCGACACCAGAATTGAATAACAGGTAATAACACGATCATCATAAATAACAATAACAAATAGGCAGTATACAGAATCATACAATAATAAGTATAAAAAATAGTAAACGGACAGCATAAACAATTAAACATTAATAAGCCAGCAGCAAACAAACAATCATGCAGCACCGAAACATAACACCAAACTGCTTAACTCCGGATAGCATAACAATCTCCGTGGAGACGACACGACAGACCCAGCTATCGAAAAGGATGAATACCAACTGACGATCTCCATGAAAACATCGAAACAGTCTCCAACTGCAAACTCGAACACGGCCATCACACAGATGATCACGGAAGAAACGTCAATACAACATATCTGTTGTCGAACTGGAACTAAACTGATCCACAGACGACTATGGTTTAGCCATCTCCCATCCATCTGCTACCACGGCAAACAGGTAAAGTGATACCTGCTGAAGTCAAGAAAATGACTTCCAGCTGCCCCAATACTGCCATGCTGCTGTTGCCTTCTCAACCGAGGTTTCCCAGAACCTCTCAGGTCGCCATCCGAAACCTGTCTGCCGCTGTCACTCACACCATGCCAAAAGTAACCTCTTCACCATGACGATAAATACTGACGAGTAAGGGAAACAATGCAAAATTCGTAACGATTGTTTAAAACAAATAACGACTAATTGTTACAATATATATATATATATATATATATATATATATATATATATATATATATATATATATATATATATATATATAATATACATATACAGAGTTTTACCTTACCCCGCCTCATCAGAAATTTAAATTTTTCATTTTAACTAGGAGCAGCAGCCATTTTACCCCCACTTTTACGGCTTGGGAGATAGGTCTTTTCGTTCTTTTCCAAAGTTTGGGGTATAAAGCTGTTAAATACTAGAGTCATAATGTAGGATAACAAGGACAGGTCACAGGGGTTATATGGGCTGTTTGGTGGCCTTAGGTAGTCTTAGCTTTAAGAGATCTTCTCTCTTTGTGCTGGCTATTTTGTATCTTTCCAGACAATCTCGCAGCCTGTGTTGAACCCAGGTTTCCTGTGAATGACCTGATTCGGCCTCAGTCCTCTCCTAGATGCTATAACGGTCAGACTTATCCAAAGTTGAGTCGTTTCAATCTTTTGTCCCTCATGTGTAGTTGGAGCCCTCATCACACATCAAGCTACATGAGCAAGCAAAGTAATGTACGTCTAGCGGGTGCAATTTCAACCAGCCCCTATCTCTCCATGACAAAAATCTTGCTATTCTCATTATTCAATTTGCTTCTTCCTCTCTAACAAACATCTTTGTCTCCCACCTAGAAAGCACATGCTACCCTTGTGACTTGTCCAAGATTAACGAAGATCTCCATTAGGCTATTCTAGTTAAGCATTAGATCTCTCCCCATCTTATCAGTATTGTTTGTGATTTAAGGATAAATTCCCACCATAGTGCATTAGTCATAAATGTTGTGTGAGAATTCTTTGTTTTATGTTGTGTGTAACCTGGAATTAATTTTCAGATTTCCGACTGCCCACTTGCGCGTCTGTCCTTTGTCAGCGTCCCATTACCTTAGAAGATATCATCAAAAATTTGGAAACCAGCCATGCATAGAGCGTGAATTCGGTGAATCTCTCCTGTTACTGTAAATGATAAAGTAATTTAGCACAGTATTCTGTGCCCTCTCCACATGGCCTGTCTGCCATCCTGTTTGTCTCAGGTTGTTTAATTTTGTGTAAATAAACTTAATGTAAATCTAATAGCTGGTTTCATGGCAACCCTAAAGCATTAAACAGTTTTCTTAAACAAGGTAAGTCCAAAGCACTTAATTTTTACTCCATATCCTTACGTGGGTTGTGGCACACTTTTACAGCAAGGCTTACTATTTTATTCATATACCCACATCCAAAACAGACCACACAAGTAACAGTTGTGACCTTGCCAGGATGAGTCTGGACCATTTAAAGGTGAAAAATCGTGTTATACCTTAAAAGTTTTTAGTTAGCGGCGCACAAATTAATGGCCACAAATTTTCTGAGTGAACAGGTTGTAGCTCATAGACGAGCCATTCTTAGTTAGATGCCAGAAAATGCCAGTTGGAACTAGGAAGCGCTTTGCCAGGGATTCATTAGCTAGGAAGGTGTGTTTTCATCTAATAATTGCGGCAAAGGAAGTGTACAATTCTTGTCTGTGAAGTGTTAGGGGAATTTGTTTCGACTTAGCTCTTATTCCATGTGTTGGCAACCATAGCTAGCTCTCTTA
>NC_061087.1:61459639-61474639 GCF_015104395.2 Macrobrachium nipponense | reverse complement strand
ATATTATATAGATATATATAGTTGTGTGTGTGTGTGTGTGTGTGTGTGGTGTGTGTGTATTAAATACATAGGATCTACTTTAAAGGGCAAGATGGGAAAAATGAGGGCTGAATTTTACAGTATAGTAAATGCTGTAAGGGGTAAATGGAGGAGAGGTTAGCTGGATTGGTATGTGATAAGAAAATGTCAATCAAGCTAAAAGTCAAGATATACAACACAGTAATAAGATCAGTGTTAATATGTGGATCAGAAACATGTGCTCTAAGAAGAAAATAGGAAGTAAAGCTTGAGAGAACAGAGATTTGATAGAAGACAGTGAGACAGCGGAGATGGTGCATCAGGCGCAACCAACCCCTTAATGTTGGGATAACGGTAGGAAAGAAGATTAAATATATATATATATATATATATATATTATATATATATATATATATACTATATATATATATATGTATATATATATATATATACTCCCATAAGCACATGTAGCTGCAAGACGATTCCTTTCAAAAAGTATATTTAATATTTTCGATTAAAAAAGGTTATAACTTCTATATCACCAAAACCCTGTGATTATTCCAAAAATTGATGGTCTAAAATTAAAGATATAGCAACTATCTGGCATAAATATGAAAATAACCTGTTTATTGTGTAAGGAGGTATCGCAGACATTTCTGTTAAATTTTTAAAAAGTAGCCTAAGGCGTAGTATCACAGAAAATATAATACATCAAAGGGAAACTTAGGAATGAAGGATGCAATATATAGCGCATCAGTGGTATTGTCGGTAAGGTGTTAGCATGCCACCTCGGTAGCCGCGAGTTTGATCCCCGGGCATTCCACTGAGGGGTGAGAGATGTGTATTTCTGGTGATAGAAGTTCACTCTCGACGTTGTTCGGAAGTCACGTAAAGCCGTTGGTCCCATTGCTCAATAACCACTGGTTCCATGCAACGTAAAAACACCATAAAAAAAAGTATCAATACATCTGGTTTACAACACTGATTAGATTTTCGTAGTTACATTTTGTTGAATTATATATAATTCTCATACAACTATCATTAAAAAACCTAGAAGAGTAGTATAGCATTAATCCGTTATTAACTGAATAGGCAAAATATTAAAGGAACATTCGAGAAAATAAAAGACGGAGGTTGGAATAATTTTCATTACTTGACTTCGAAAATCCATTAAAGTGCCATTATATTTATCTACTTTTGAGTGTAGTCATTAGAATTTACATTTGGATCGTAAGACAAAAAGTGATCAAGAGTCTTTTGTAAAAGCAAAATTGATTCAAAGTCTGAGGTTGTTGTTCAATCGCTCAATATAGTTGATGGAAAGGCTTCTGAAAAATCCCTTTGTGTGAAGATACATTATCATAATTATTATTGAGTAAAAGATAATAATACCTTATGAGATCCATTTTTTTTCTGTTTCACATAAGGATTAAAATACTGTAGTACTTACAGGAGTTGTGAGTATCTTTGTATATTGGAGACATTCTTCTGGTTATCTTCATTAAAGAATAGACTTTAAACTTATTTATTTACTTATTTTTTTTAGAGATTAAAAACAAAAATGGGCTTCCGAAAAATTAAAGGATTATGAAAGTCCCTATGATCTTTGAATGAGTAGTTTATCATAATTGTATACAAAATAAGTTCGATGACTGAAATTAGTACAGAAAAATCTAAAATAATAAGCATCTCTTCAAATGCTTATTAGGATGAATTATCATTAATGGAAATTCAATAAAACAATACATTGGCATTGTCTCCACCTAGTCAACAAAGTTATTCACATGTATTATTATCAGGAATATTTACCAAAAATACAAAACCATTCCTATTTCTCCAATTCTACGGAAGAAGGTCATGTCAAGAAATGAAATTTTTCTATATTATGGATATAAAAAGCCAGAAATGACTAAGAAGATTCTGAAAAACTGGTATACCTTTAGAAGATATCAAAGATATTGTATTTATTCATTATCCTTGTTCAAACAGAGTAATTCTTCATTTGTTTCGCTAGTAGACGAATATTCCAAGACTTTCGACATTTTGATTTTTTTATAATTCCTCGTAACACAAATAGTGTATTGTAAAAAGTTTTTTTTTTATACATTAACACGTTGATTGTTATTTTCATTCATTTTACATTTATTCTTTTTCCATCTTTTTTTCTAGTAATATTATCGAGTATTTCATTAGTCTTCCCATGAACACATTTATGTCTGGTAAATACCACCACAATAATTGCAGTAAAATATTCATCATATTTTGCCATATTTTTATATTTTCATTTTGGAATATAACTTTCTGCATCCTTATTTATCACGGTTATTTTCAATCTATATCTCAATTTTGCATCGCATTATAGTTACCTGCTTATTGATTTTGATTAGCACCGATGTCCGCAAGGCCCCATTCCTTCTCGGAAAGGTCAGTTCCTGAAACAATTTTTGTTTAATAGTTCTTCTAATTCTAGCTTTTATTCTAAAGAATATTTTGCTAACATTCAATTGCTCTTTTCTATGAATTAAATATAAGAGTAGGACTGGTACATTACTGCTAAGTCCCTTGCACATGTCAACTACACAGACGTACTTAAGACCACTTTTAATCCTTTATGGAAGCTACACATCCGTCTTTATACATAGTGAAAGCGGGAGATGTAAGGCCAGAATACTAGTTCAACTTTTCATTCCGCTTTGGAGCATTTATTTCCGGTCTAAGACCCTAACGAAGGCAAAGCCGATGTTAACCTCAAAGATCCAGTTCAGCTCACCATTTTTGTCGTCGGTACTGCAGATAATTTGTTCAGTAATTATATCACGCTCGGTGTAGTGCTGAACCCTCGTCACCGAGGGAATTTTTTTTAACAATAACAATAATCGCACCTTAAACTTGCAGCAGTCATACCAATGAAAGCTCTTTAATGTAGGTGAAGAGGGAAAAATTTCTTTCTTGCCAGCAGTCAAACATTGAGTACCCTTGCATACGAACTCCAACTGTCAGTATCTCATCAAATACCACTTTCGTTTCTTTGCATATGCTTGTAAAAATAGTTGTATATTTTTAAGAACAGTTTGCCGTTTTTAACCTCGCTACAACTACAGTAAACACTGAATTACATGATAATAGATCAGTCTATTTTTGTACTGTGTTGTCTAGGATAATATCTCTTAAACCTTCATAATGATTAACCTTATAACGAGACCAGTCTTCAAAAGTCAACACTAAGTTCAAGCAAAATCAAGGGGAAGCCCAGTTATTTCACATTGTTTGATCTTTGACACTAAAATCTTTATTCTATTAGATGGGTAGCCCTTCGACATTTCTTGAGAATAGCAATAAACTCCCAGCATCCTTGTCTGAAATGAGAATTACTGGGACTTCATATCTGATTTCCTTAGTGGTAATATTTTCACCTTAATTGTATCACTGGAATAAAGTCAGTTCAGTTTTTGTTAGAGCTTACTAATTGCACTGTATATATCATCATTAACTGTATTGTACAAGGAAACTATATTGAAAATATATTATCTTCTATGAAATATATAGCCTCCAGAAATACGAAGCATCACTTTTTATTTTAAAAAAGTAAAAAAAAAATGAGAGAAAGAAGTTTACGAAAGGTTTTCCGGTGTTTACTCGGTTTCCATTAACCCTTATACCAACAGTGGCCCTTGCACAAACCCCCCATAAGTGTGGCAAGGTGCTAAGGGAGTAAGGAGCTCCAGACTCTTTCTAACCGACACCGAAAACAAGGTTTGCCAAGCAAAGCGGATGTAGTCCAATAATTGTTTACTATCTGACCATTTGAGAGAATTTTATAATTAATCAAAAATACCTTGCAATCACTACCTAAAGTCTCTCTTTTCTCCGCATGAGCGACAGCTTCCTAATATGCCTTCATAAAAGGGTACATCGCGACTGAGGGTCTAGCGTAGGGAGCCCTCTCATTATTTTCTTAAACTTCCAGAGATCCCGACCTTCTCCCTTTAACATCGTGTCCATTCAGGAGCCGTGAGTTTAATAGAACCTCTTCCTCCCTTTGAATTTCTCTGAGCCCTCTTAATGTCTCCTTGGAAACACTTTTGCTGCCAAATAGACTTTTGGGATTACACCAAAATATATTTGTCTTCCATTTTTACTCGAGACTTCATTTTCTCTCTTTGAGCCCCTTTCTTTTCCATCTCTTTTCCTTCGCTTTTTATCGCGGAAAAGAAAATTTGATCCCACCAACTTCCAACTATTTCTACAGAAAAGTAACGGTTTGAATTTCAGGTCCAGTCGTTATTTGCTCTTCCAGAGAAAATAGAAAGGTGAATGTATAATCGATTACCTTCATAAAAGTTTTATCGATGTCAAATGCTAGTTTGAAAATTTCTTTCATAAATTTTCTTCCTATATTTCGTTACAAAATATGGGAAAAGAACAAAACAGACACACAGACACAGACACACACACACACACACACACACACACACACATATATATATATATATATATATATATATATATATATATATATATATATACATATATATATATTAAAGAATTGAAGATATTCTTGCGCGAAAATGTTAGTTAGATACCAAGAATTTTGGATTTTAATATGAAATCCCCTTTGAAGTACAAAATAGTAAAAAAAAAAAAAAATTATGATATTCATATTATTTATAAATTGATAAATTTTATAATGTGATTTTGGTGAGGTCATATTTAACTAAGTATGTTTTGCTTTGTCGAATGCTTTATGGATATTTGAATAGTTTGTTAATATTTTTATTGGCATCTCTGATTAACATTATTTTCTTTTATATGTTTTATTCCTGTAGATAGCATTAAAATATAAACAGAGTCTTGGCATTTTCATCTGTTTTCAAGTGAGAATATTTTATATTCCTCGTCAAAAGTACCATTGTGGAAGTTCAAGATATCTCTCTATCTTTCTACCATTTTATCTATATTTCTATGTAACTATCTATCTATTTAGAACTACATTCTGCTGCAATATAAACAATCTTTATATGAGCCTTCTTATTTCAACTTGATAAGCTGACATCTAAATAAAAGCATTCTCACTCTCTCTCTCTCTCTCTCTCTCTCTCTCTCTCTCTCTTCTCTCTCTCTCTCTCTCTTTCGCGGGCGCTTTTTCCATCTTTTACCATTCGAAAAAACCGAATGAAATATGTAAAGTTGTGGAAAACGACACTTCCGAATAGAAATGTTATGACATGTTTTATACAGTATGCCAGTAGAAACATAACATAGTTTTAAAGGAAAAATATTCATGATTATCTTTATTTAAAACTTATATATACGTACTAAAAATAGCATATACGTTGGTTTTGCAAGAATAACTTGATCAACATAATTGCACATGTTAACGATTCAATTCTTCTGAGAGAAAAGAGATGTTAATGTACTATATAAAATATTTACCGAGCATTTCAGTGAGACAGACTGATATTAGTGATACATCAGAGTTCAAAATAAAATACAGCCTTTACATCCTTGATCAATATTTCAGCGCACTATGACGTAACTCCCAAAATAAATCCAGGCTTTTTAGTATTTTAAATTTCAATCATTTCTCCTACGTTGATGAACACATATTGACTTAAAAATTTCTGTATCTGGAACAGACTTTCATTTTGTTTACCGAAAACACGGCACCAGAATCAAGAATTTATTGGGGGGAGACACATATTACCTAATGAATAATAAAGAAAAAACCTAGGCATATGGTAAAGGTAGATTATTAGATTCAGTTCATCTATGTTTCTACATTTCAACCCATGAAAAATGAGTGAAAAAGTTTTTCATCGCCAAAACGTCTATTGCATGGGAATGTCAGTTATTCTCCTATTTTTTACATTTATGATTTCGCACTCACAGACACCATTATGCATATATAAATACAAACACAAACACACACACACACGAATATACTATAATATTAATATAGATATATATAGATAGTATAATATATATATATATATAATATTAATATTATATATAGAGGTTATATAATTAGATTTATTATAATAGAACACTATATATATATATATATATAATATATATTACTGCATATTATCAGATTTACAGATATACCGGATATATATATTATTATAATATACATATACTGAAATATTATAATATGATCTTATATAATATAATATTATATATATATAATATTATCATGTATAGATATAGACTATAGATAGATACAGCATAATATTATATAATAGATTATATAGATATGATATATAATATATATAGCGATATATATAATGATTTAATATATATATACATATAATATTTATATATATATATATATATTAGTAGATATGTATATAATAGATATATATTAATGATAGACGATATTATATATACCATTTATTTACATATGTAACCATATTATATAAGATATATATATACGATTATTAGATTTATATATATATATATATATATATATATACATACATATATATATTGTATATATATATATATATATATATATATATATATTATAATATATATACATATTTACCTTATTTTTACATATAATATATATATATTATATATATATATATATATATATTATATATATATATATAGGTTATATATGTAAATAGTTTATTATTAGATATATATATATATATACTATATATATATATATTTAATATTAATTAAATGATTCCCGGCTACATTTCTTCTTTAAACCTTTTTTTTTCTGAGATACCTTGTCATTAAGACTCCATTGCCTGTTCCCCTATCTTCTAACAACACAGGCTGATAAGATAAACGAACACATAGAGAAGAATATCGTTTTAGATCATGCAAAGAATCAAAATTATTACAAGGGAGGATGGTGTGTGTTTGTATATAAATACAAACAAACACACGCACACACGCATATATATATATATATATATATATATATATATATATATATATATATATATATATATAAATATATATATATATATATATATATATATATATATATGCGCTGTGTGTGTGTGTGTGTTTGTATTTATATACAAACACACACCATCCTCCCTTGTACTTATTTTGGTTCTTTGCATGGTCTAAAAACGATATCCTTCTCTATGTTGATTCGTTATCAAATAGCTGTGTTGTTAGAAGATAGGGGAACAGGCAATGGAGTCTTAATGACAAGGTATCACAGAAAAAAAAAGGTAAAGAGAAGTAGCCGGGAATCATTTGAACAGCTTTTTGTGAAGCGCAAGGTATATTCTGAAACGATAATCAACTATCAGGTTCACTCAGGAAGACATATATTCACAAACGCATACATGCATGTTCATCCGTACGTAGAAGTGTAAACACACGTATATATATATATATATATATATATATATATATCTATATAATATATAGATATATATATATATATAAATCTATATCTATATATCTTCTATATATTTATATATATATATATATATATATTAATATTATTATAATATATTTATTTATTTTATATATACGTGTGTTTTTACACTTCTATGTACGGATGAACATGCATGTATGTGTTTGTGTATATATGTTTTCCTTCCTAAGTGAACCTATAGTGATTATCGTTTCAGCTATACCTTGCGCTTCACAAAAAGCTGTTCAAATGATTCCCGGCTACTTCTCATTACCTTTCTTTTTTCTGTGATACCTTGTCATTAAGACTCCATTGCCTCTTCCCCTATTTTCTAACAACACTGGCTATTTGATAACGAATCAACACAGAGAAGGATATCGTTTAGATCATGCAAAGAACCAAAATAAGTACAAGGGAGGATGGTGAGCCTCTTCAACCCTCAACCAGACTTAGTCGAGCGAGGGGAAAATTTAATTGCAATTCCCTGTCCTTTTTGATGTGTCTGATCTCGACAGACTGATGTCCCTTAAGGCAATAAGGGAAGACCGGATATCCAGTATCTACTCCTACGTCCCCGCAGTGTTTGAGATATCGTGTAATATCTTTAGTTTGGTTGGTAAGGGTTCTACTAAATAATCTTGTTTTAGTTGTCACACGAATTGTTCCGTAATTTCTTTTGAAAGGGGGCTGCCCTTCTTTCATCTCTTTTATCTACATTAAAGTTTTTTATTACGAACTGAAACCCGGTCTTTTATGAGCAAAAACCAAATAACTTTATTGAATAATTCTCCAAATTTGTTTTCATTTTCATCACAACAATGTAGCTGAGAATGAGGCATATGCATAACTAATGCGATATCTCATGCTAAAATCTTTGCATTTTTTTTGTACTCAATTTAAGATTTAAAAAATAATGCTGTAAAACTGGAATTTCTTCTATAAGGAAATAATAATAATAATAATAATAATAATAATAATAATAATAATAATAATAATAATAATAATAATAATAATAATAATAATAATAGCATCGAGAACAGAGCGGGGCTAAAGAGTGCATGGGAAGAAGGACTAATAAAAGTAGACCCAGAAATATACAGAGACAGGAGAATGACAGACTGAACAGAGGACTGGGACAACAAACCAATGCACGGACAATACATGAGACAGACTAAAGAACTAGTCAGCGATGACACGTGGCAATGGCTACAGAGGGGAGAGCTAAAGAAGGAAACTGAAGGATTGATAACAGCGGCGCAAGATCAGGCCCTAAGAACCAGATATGTTCAAAGAACGATAGACGGAAATAACATCTCTCCCATATGTAGGAAGTGCAATTCGAAAAATAAAACCATAAACCATATAGCAAGTGAATGTCCGGCACTTGCACAGAACCAGTACAAAAAGAGGATGATTCAGTGGCAAAAGCCCTCCACTGGAGCCTGTGCAAGAAACATCAGCTACCTTGCAGTAATAAGTGGTACGAGCACCAACCTGAGGGAGTGATAGAAAACGATCAGGCAAAGATTCTCTGGGACTATGGTATCAGAACAGATAGGATGATACGTGCAAATAGACCAGACGTGACGTTGATTGACAAAATCAAGAAGAAAGTATCACTCATTGATGTCTCATTACCATGGGACACAGTGGTGAAGAGAAAGAGAGGGAAAAAATGGAAAAGTATCAAGATCTGAAAATAGAAATAAGAAGGATATGGGATATGCCAGTGGAAATTGTACCCATAATCATAGGAACACTAGGCACGATCCCAAGATCCCTGAAAAGGAATCAAGAAAAACTAGAGGCTGAAGTAGCTCCAGGACTCATGCAGAAGAGTGTGATCCTAGAAACGGCGAACATAGTAAGAAAAGTGATGGACCCCTAAGGAGATAGGATGCAACCCGAAACCCCACACTATAAATACCACCCAGTCGATTTGGAGGACTGTGATAGAGGAAAAAAAAAATAATAATGGATGGAGCCAGACACAGAGAGAACAAAGATTCCCTCCATGAAAGTCTACAACACCAAGAAATTAGGGGAGAAAACAAGTGAATCAATGAAATGATAAGAATTATAAACCCCACCAGTATCACAGAAAAATATAACCTGGCATATGCAGGAGCAAGACTAGTAGCAGAACTGATGGGGATACGAACACCAACACCACCAGCACAACCAACCCAGCAGAAACCAAAACAACAGCGCCTTGGAAAAGAAGCCTGGAAAAGCAAATCATGGTGATGAGATCTGACTTGAGTAAACTGAAAGAGATGGCAGATAAAGGGCTAAGAAGCAAAAAACAAGGAAGGAGCTGAACGAGAAATAAAAAGTACAGGGGAGTGGACTAAACAACTCAATAGAAGATGTAAAACAATGAGATCACGGCAGACACAATCAGACACCAACTAAAAAAAATACCCAACTCGAAAGCTCCAGGTCCCGAAAAAGTCCATGGATACTGGCTCAAAACCTTCAAGGCCCTACACCCACGAATAGCAGAACAACTCCAGCATTGTATCGCAAATCACCATGCTCCAAAATGGATGACCGCAGGAAGAATATCCTTAGTATAGAAAGACAAGAGTAAGGGAAATATAGTCAGTAACTACAGGCCTATCACCTGCCTACCAATAATGTGGAAGTTACTAGCAGGTATCATCAGTGAAAGGCTATACAACTACCTAGAGGATGATACAAACACCATCCCCCACCAACAGAAAGGCTGCAGAAGGAAGTGTAGGGACACAAAAGACCAGCTCCTGATAGATAAAATGGTAATGAAGAACAGTAGGAGAAGGAAACCCAACCTAATCATGGCATGGATTGAATATAGGAAAGCCTTCGACATGATACCACAAATATGGCTAATATAATGCCTGAAAATATATGAGGCAGCAGAAAACACCAGCTTCCTCAAGAACACAATGTGCAACTGGAATACAATAATTACAAGCTCTGGAATAAGACTAGCAGAAGATAATATCAGGAGAGGGATCTACCAGGGCGACTCACTATCCCCACTACACTTCGTAGTAGCCATGATTCCAGTGACAAAAGCACTGCAGAAGATGTAGGCTGGGTACCAACACAACCAAAGAGGTACCAGAATTAACCATCTGATGTTCTTGGACGACATCAAGCTGTATGGCAAGAGCATTAAGGAAATAGATACCCTGATCCAGACTGTTAGGATTGTATCTGGGGACATCAGGATGGAATTTGGAATAATAAAAATGTGCCTTAATCAACATAAATAAGGGCTAAGTAACAAGGACTGACAGGATAAAGCTACCAGATGAGAGCAACATCAAACACATAGATGAGACAGGATGCAAATACCTGGGAATAATGGAAGGAAGGGATATAAAACACCAAGAGATGAAGGACAAAATCAGGAAAGAATATATGCAGAGACTCAAGACGATATGAAGTCAAAACTCAACACCGGAAATATGATAAAAGCCAGAAACACATGGGTAGTACCAGTTATCAGATACAGCGCAGGAATAGTGGAATGCACAAAGGCAGAAATCTGCAACATAGACCAGAAAACTAGGAAACATGAAAATACACAAAGCACTACACCCAAGAACAAATATGGACAAACTATACATAACATGATAGGAAGGAGGGAGAGGACTATTAAGCATAGAGGACTACTTCAACATCGAGAAAAGAGCACTGGGGCAATATCTGAAAACCAGTGAAGACGAGTGGCTCAAGAGTGCATGGGAAGAAGTACAGATAAAAGTAGATGACAGACCCAGAAACATACAGAGACAGGAGAATGACAAACAGAACAGAGGAATGGCACAACAAACCAATGCATAGACAATACATGAGACAGACTAAAGAACTAGCCAGCGAGGAAACATGGCAATGACCACAGAGGGGAGAGCTCAAGAGGGAAACTGAGAGAATTATAACAGCGGCACAAGATCAGGCCCTAAGAACCAGGTATGTTCAAAGAAAGATAGATGGAAATAACATCTCTTCCATATGTAGGATGTCCAATACTAAAAATGAGACCATAAATCCTATAGCAATAGAATGCTGGCACTTGCACAGAACCAGTTCAAAAAGAGGCATGATTCAGTGGCAAAAGCCCTCCACTGGAGCCTGTGCAAGAAGCACCAGCTACCTTGCAGTAATAAGTGGTACGAGTGTGCTTGTTTTGCCAAGTGCAACCACGGATTGTCGTGACAAATGGGGGGACTTAATGAAAGGGCTTTTCCATTCTGGGGGGGTTTATTTTCTGAGATTTTTGTAAAAAAGGATGAGTGATCCACACTCATAGAACAGTGTGCTCAATCTGGCACTGAGTGACAAACATGCTCTACACTCTGATACACGAAAGTACAAATGAACATAGTCACAAAAACATACACCTCTGATTCAAGGCTTACTGAATCAGGATTATATTAAATTATGTCGTGAAAATTACTAGCAGCATCACAACGGACGTAATACTTACCGAAGTGTTTAGTTTTTGTTTGGTTGATCTCATAATTCCTCATGTGTTGTAGCAATCCTTGTATTACATGTTAGAGTGTAAGTGCCTGCTGTGTGTCATCAGTAGATCAACGGTGCCACTTTGTTGTCATTAACAGTGCCATATCAGGTCAAGAATTCCTGGAATTCCTTGTGAAGTGTGTTCTACTCTTTCTCCTTGTACAAATCCTTTGCAAGCATCCTTTCCTATATATTATCTCTACCTCGGATGTTCCTAGCCTAGAGTGAGGGTTTGATTGCAATTCGATTTGAACTATAGATGCTGTCGTTGCTAGATGATTCTGTCAGCTCCATTGTCTGACATGGGCTCCTGCTTTTCAGCAGCCCAGGACTGATGATTGGTGTTTGTATACTTCTCTGAAACATACATACATTTCGGTTTAATTAATGACTAAGCCCGAAATAAAAATGAATTGTGGGAGATAAAGTGTTACAGAAGCAAGTCCCAGGAAGTAGGAGAGCATAGGAAGGAAAAGATAAAATTTGAGTGAGAGAAAAAGGATGGGAATCAAAGTTCAATTGGTATTTGATGAATGTAGGTGATGTGGTGAATGGATGATACTTTGCTTATACCGGGGGGGTGAATGTATGACATTAAGGTATTGCTCACTTGCGAGTGGTTCAGTTCCCAGCTGCGCCAAGATGCTCCTCTTCTCTCTACCGCTCATGAAAGTATCATGAGAAGAGGATAAAAGCTGCTTTTCAAACTGAACAGTAGGTGCCTAGGTCATTAAAAATCGAAGAGGGTAATGATCCCTTCAAATGTGAATGTTATACAACTTTCTCTGATTGATTTGGGACTGAGATATCTGAGGAGGAAGGAGAAGGGTGCAAGGGTCTTGGAAGGAAGACGATCAACTTCAGAGGTTGGCAAGGGGTTAAGATTAGATGAAAGGGCAAGGACTGTTTCACTAGGCACTAATTTGTAAGCGGTAAGCATGGCCTCACATGGCTCTGTCTTGTTGTTGATCATCTTGTGTACAGCTGCATCAATTCTTTGCTTTAATTACATCATGGTCATTCTTGCTTCTTGTTTGGATTTTGGAATCGGTTTTGAAGGTTTATGAAGGTGGGGGATGTCGAAGAGCTGCTTTCATCTTCGCAACACCTCTCAGTGGCTGTGCAGCAGCTGCTGTGCTCTCCAAATCTATGGCAATTGTAGGATTGTAGTGGCTCAGGTATGAATGTTTCTTTAGGGAATAATTTCCATATTACAAGGGAAACTTGGTTGGGAATATCTCCTTGAAAGGTGGCAATGATTTTTCTTGTGGGAATCTGGAGAGACCAGGGAGTCCAAAGGCAAAACAAGGAGGAGAGAGCAAAATAAAACAACAGAATACCTTATAACTAAGTTATTAAAATTATATCCTGTGCAAAGCAATTTACATATTTACATATTTAAGAATGAACAATGTTGCCTTAGAAAAATAACAGCCCAACAGCAGCATTGCAGTAGCACAGCACAAGAGCAGTAGTGGACATAATCGTAAAATAATTAAGCAGGTCAAACAAATTACCAGGGCCATACACTTGCCTGACATCACAAACTAATGTGAACACCCAAAGCCATACACTCGCTCAAAAAATAATAAAGCATATCATAAATAAATATGAAAACATCCAGAGCCATACACTTGCTCAAAACACAATAGTAAACCAGCTCATATACAGATTAACTGGCCATACACTTGCCCCACTAATAATGATTTGAAAAACACCCAAATCAAGCAGTATAAACAATCAGTAAATAAATTATAATCTCCACTGATAAAGAATGAAACCCACAACGGACTCAAACTACATCCCATCCACTGATGCACCAACCAGACGAACGTCACAACAGTCTTACTGCTGTCACATAGGGAACTCCACTGATGACTGTTTCAGCCAACATCCATCTTTCATCAAAAGATTCCAACTGGTAGCAGACACTGCTGTTCCAAGCAAATACTCCAAATTGCTGAAGAACCAACTGGTGTTCTCATCCTCGCCCAGCAGTGGCCAACAGGCACCCAATACCTGCTGCTGTCGAGATCTGGACTGGCTACTGTGCTGAACCCAACTACTGTAAAGAAGTGGGCGGCAAACGTTGCCTAGCTTTAACAAAACAAAACCTAGGAGGGAATGTGAAACAATCAAACATGACACACCAGGCTTTTGCAATTTCAAATAATAAACCAAAGTAAAACCTTACAATATATATATATATATATATATATATATATATATATATATAATATATATATTATACATACATATATATATATATATATATATATATATATATATATGTATATATATATATAGTTATATATATATATATAGTATATATATATATATATATATGTGTGTGTGTGTGTGTGTGGTATTTGTAGTATTGGAATAATGCCATTAAAGGAAGATGAAACGGTTAAAAGGAAACTAACAAGTGAAACTAAACGGAAATCAAACTTGATGATTCAAATAAAACAAATGTTTTTTATGCATGATGAATGACTATAACAGCAAAGGAACTAGTAACTAAATGGCATAAAGGCCGAATATTCATTCATAAACTCAAACAAACGACACAATTGTCTGAAAATAGATTGCCGATTTTTGCACATTGTGCTACCATTTCTGATAGATACCATGTATAATGTGAAGTGAAAAATAAAGGAGCCGTGTTCCTTAGATGCAATCTTAATCGTTGTCTCTGGCCAATGATATTATTTCGGGTAACTGTTTCCTAGTACAAGAGAGAGAGAGAGAGGTGGGAGTAGGCGGTGGAAGGCGGAAGTGAAGGGAAATTCCAGAAGAAAAAATAGATTATCGGTAAGAAGAATTCTTTGGTGTTTGACACTGAACCCTTTCTTGTGTTGCTCTCAGTTGTATCTCCTATACTGTTGTTACTGGACAGACTGTGGATTTAATAATCAAAGATTAAGTAGGTTAATACCAAATTAACACCTACCAGATCAGGTATCTTTTCAAAGTCGCAACCTATATATTAGACAGAAAATTCTAAACTTAGCACTAAGTAGAGGACACCAGAAACGCATAGGTTCGATTCGTAGCCATCACAGTTGCATTTTGGG
>NC_061087.1:61419639-61449639 GCF_015104395.2 Macrobrachium nipponense | reverse complement strand
AAACTGATATCATGAGAAAAACGAACCTGAATTCTAAGCGTAAAACAATATTTTTTTTCTTTTAACGCACACCAAGGGCTCTCCAAATTTCCACAGCAGGTAAAGAGTCATTTTATTTTACTAATATTCTAGTTAGAGGTGAACAAAATCTTACTGCCATTAGATTAGCGATAGGAAGAATCTTAGGACACGTGCATGCCGATAGTCTGGAGAGGGGGAAAAGTTTATTAACTAACCTAAGTTATTTCTTTTTATGTGCTACTGCATGAAGTATATAGGTATTTAGGGAGTGTTAAATACAAGACGAAATCAATGCCATATTTCCTTATTTGCCAAAGTAAAACGTCAATTCTCGTGTCGTAAAGAGATTTCATTAGTTAGGCGTGTAGGAGAATCTACGCTACGTTCATTGTTCTACTCTTCCACAGCTATCCTACACTATGGGGTCGGTTGCCTTTTACACCTTTCCTTACAACATCGGGCATGATTTATTATTTGGGGAAGGGGTTATTACGGCCACAGTTATTGGCGGAGGACCTCGCCTTTGACTAAAAAGACCACCTACAAGGTAGCAGATTCCACAGTTATTGGCGGTGGGCCTAGCCTTTTATGACTGCAAGGCAGCTCGATACATGCATTGTTGTGTTAAGTGCAAATATCTCTCTCTCTCTCTCTCTCTCGGTAAAACTGTGTGTTTAGACAGGATAGGAAGAAATAAAATCTGTCACATAAGGATTGTTCCTGGAGGAATCCCTGGCATTGTGGCTTCGATAAATTCCCACTGATCTGTTCCCTTTTTATGAAAAAAGAAAAAACGATAACTAACGTTAGCATAAATTCATTAAATTCTTCAAATAACAAGTAAAATAATAGATAATGCTTCCATTCCGTGTAAAAAAGAAAATGATAATCGGTTACACCAATAATTTCTTTACATAAATAAGGCGGATCCTAGGCACGTGTTTTTTTTCCTTTTTTTTTTTTTATTATCAAAAACTTTTTTTACAGTCCCCACTTGTCTAGTTCATTGTCATGTGTGAGCCCGGTCACAAACCCACATCACGGTCTCACCGAACGTATGCAAGGCCATATCCTCTAGTAATTTAAATCCGCGACAGATAAGGTCTTGTTTCGAGTGGGAGGAAAAACATAGGTTCAGGTGGTGAGAGAGAAAAAAAAACTTTGTACCCTAGAGTATAACAGAGCTCTCCCTTGCGCTGCATCAGCATCACTCACAGGAAATTCCGTGAAGTTGGTCTAATGAATTTGTGCAGCTGGATAGAGATTTTTTTTCTTTTTTGTCTTCTCCGTCATCCTTTAATCATCATTAGTTCCCATACTAACTAAATAATATAGCCCAATAAGGTCCTGATCTAAGCAATTCAGACTAGCGTGGAGGGTAAGATATATGAGACCAAGGATTTGCGTTGGTAATTCCATATATTTTTTCATTCATCAACTACCATATATCACGTCACTTTGCTTCGAGATATCAGCATTACGTGGCATTCATTTACAGCCTTGTTGAACTGTTCTCTACAGGGATCCAACTGTCATTCAGACGTCATCTACGTAGAGTTATCCGCACTTGCGTGGAATTCATTTACTGTTCAGTTGAACTGCCTTTTACAGTTGTTCATCTGTTATTCCAGCACCGTTTGCGTAAAGTCTTCCGCACTCGCGTAAGTTCATTTACAATTTGTTCAATAGCTACTACCCCCACCATTTGTATCGAGTTTTCCACATTTGTGCGAAGTCTTTCACAATTTGTTCAACTGTTATTCTTACTCTGTTTGCGTCGAGTTTTCTGGAGTTGCATGAGGTCTTTTACAATTTAATCAACTGTTATTCCCACAGTGTTTGCGTCGAGGTTTCCGCACTAGATTGAGGTAATTTACAATTTGTTCGACTGTTATTCCCACGCCATTTGTGTCGATTTTTCCGCACTCGCTTAAGCGTATTAACAATTTATTCAACTGCTATTTTCACACCATTTGCGTCGAATTTTTTGCACTTGCATGATGTCTTTTACAATTTGTTCAACTGTTATTCCCACGCCATTTGCCTCAAGTTTTCTGCACTCTCGTGTGATCATTTTACAATTTGGTCGATTGTTATTCCCACGGTGTTTGCGTCGAGTTTTCCGCACTCGCGTGAGGTCATTTGCAATTTATTTAACTGCTACTTCCACATCATTTACGCCGAGTTTTCCGCACTTGCGTGAGGTTTCTGTTATTCCTCCGCCGTTTGCTTGGAGCTTTCCGCATTTGCGTGATATTATTTACAATCGAGTTCTTACGGACTTGAATGGATTTTTAAACTGCCTATTGGACTACCATTCCCACATCACTTATGTGAGTTTTCCGCACTTGCGTGGAAGACATTTACAGCCTTTTGGCCGCCATCTCTCCCGCTTTTGTCCATATTCAAGCCATAGGGATCTTTGCTATTTCCCTAGTATAGTCTTGAGTGCTTCACATATTCGTGGTGATATTTGCCTTCTCGTGACTGGCATCCCATCCATATTATTATTCCAGGTTGGTGCTACTAGCATTTTACCCCTGAGAAAATGGCCAGTAAAGCAGCGCTGGAGGAGGTTAAGGCCTTCACCGACATCGGGAATGTACTGATCAATTGGGTGAGCGACAAGAGAAAAGAGAAGCTAGCGAAAAAGCATTACAGGCAGCCAAAAGGGAGAAAGAAAGAGAAGCAGCCAAGGAAGAGAAGGCCGCAGAAAGAGCAAATCAACTGGCTTTGGGAACCCAGAATGCAGCCCTAGCAGTCCAGAGGTCCCCTCCCTCTGCGGGCCCCTCTTCTTCACATTCTAACCTCCAATATGTAGGGACCCTAACTGGGACCTGGGACGAAAATGAGCCTGAAACCTGGCTCGATCATGCCAAGCAGGTGTTTAGGAATTTTAGCCCTGCCTCTCTTGAAGTAGCCCTTCTCCTTGGCAAACATTTAGTGGGCAAGGGATGCACCACTTTCCAGGCCCTCTCCCTCAGTGGTTGAGAGGACCTTACCCGCATCTGAGAGGTAATCCTTAAGGTTTATGAACTAACCACAAACTGGTGGAGGCAAAAGTGGAGAAGCATGAACAAGGAGGCTAACCAATCCTGGAAGGAGTGGGTGGCAAAGAAGACACGAGCACTCCAGAGGTGGACAAAGGCTTCCAATACAACATCCACTGAGGATGTTTTGGAACTCTTCCAATTGGAAGACCTCCTGCATTACTCCCCTCCTGAGCTTGACACCCACCTAGTGGATTAAGCTTCCTAAACCATTGCTTAGTGATGTAAATGGGCAGACACCTGTGTGTAGGCATTGTAAAAATCAAGGGCAATTCACAGAGCAGTGCCTCTCTAAAGCAGATCCTCTGAAGCTAGCTCCTGCTACACCTCAGAATAGGAATTCCTATCGAATAAAAAATAACGGCCATCTGAATCGAAACAACTGGCCAAAGCACATTTTTCTGTGACTCGTGCAAAGTGCATGGGTACACCTCTTCCTGGGATCATTGCCCCAAGAAAGCTGCTACTCTTGCTATTGCATTGGCAGTGATGAATCCGTCAGCTCACAGCCCTCCAGCTCAGGGGCCTATATTTGTTGCACCTCCCATACGTTGCTGTCCTCCCCACCAAGTCTGAGCATTCGATGTCACTGGTGCACAGATATTTATCATTTGAGAGGACATAATTCCTTAGAGAGATTGGAATGTTCCTGCCTATTGTCTGGTTGAGAGTTACATGACATCACCACCTAAAATGTGTACCACGGCAGTAGCAACCTATATCCCAGGAGGTTTCAGGGCACTCGCCCTTACATCACTCCAAACTAATTCTATGGCCCTCCGAGACCCACCTCTACACAACCAGGGCCACTTGAAGGGACCAGACAGTGCCATGCTCCATCTATCATAGATGTTGAGCCATGTTCAAATCCTCTCACTTAGCCAGGAACAGACTCAGTGTCATTGCCAAGACAAGACTCGAGTCTCCTTCCCAGAGCTGACAGTCCAGGTCACTTTTCCCCCCTTTAGCTTGGTTACCAATGTCAGCAGTCGAGGGAAAGCCTATTCCAATAGGAATTCCCCAGGACACTCACAACCATAGCAGATGGTTCAGCCTCATGTATGGCCCCAGACCCGGTCACCCGTACATGTAAACACATAATGAACACAGTCACCTCCTCCTCTCCCTCTCTGTATGCAGATGTCCAGTCCCAGAGTAAGGACTCTACCGAATCCAATTTGGTGGAAGGACTCAAGGAACTAAGCCAAGCAGCATTAGGCACTGGGACGAGTGCCAGTGTTTCGTTGTTACAGAAGCCAGTCAACACCACTCAGGCATCTTCAATGGCCTTGAATCTCTCAAGACCTCATACGGCATCATCAGGCCGACCTAAGAAAGATTGAAGGAAGAAAGGAAAACGGCTTCGAGGTTTCCAGAAAACCTAAGAGAGTCGATAGTCTCTCTTTGCACTAGTGCCCTGACACTGTGCCATATTCTTATAGAGAATACTGGCCTATCTCAATCCAGTGGTGAATGGAAGTTTCTGCTACTTTTACTTCTTTTTTATCCATTTTTATAAATGTTTCTATCTTTGTACTTTCTATATCTTCTCCTTTATAGTTTCTTTTCTTCTTCATTTTTGTCTATTAGGCATCTCTTCCATTGTATGCTCTGCTTAGGTAGAGCCCTTTCACCAGCAATGCTGGCCTTATAAATTAGTACTTTGTTAAGAACTAATATAGAGGCATACATAATCTTAAGGGAGATGCCCCCTTAAGCCCATTGGCTTATAATAAGTGCCACAATTGACACAGTGCCTTACTCTAGGCACTTAACATTCCACGAGACTAGGAATACTTATGGCTAGCAAAAATTCTATACACTTAGCTTAGCCTACTAAGGCAATATTGTTTCAAAGCATAGCTCCTATACCTTGCTCACTTCGATTTAATTGTTTAATTAAATATTCCTCCCTAGGCTCTATATTTTGTGTAATTTCTAATGTTCTCTGATGAGATCTATACGTGTCTAACTTTGTTTATTCTCTGAGGAGAATTACTCACCATGATTCTATCCCTTTTTATTTACAATAATATCCTCTAACAACAAACAAATTCATATATTGATTAGCAACTGAGAAGGTTATGTGACAGAAACACTTATCATATTCATAGTTCTACTGGCACAGGGCATATCATCTAATGAAATCGTAGGGTTATTAACACCCCTACAAATGTGTCGTATCACCCTGTCAGGGCAAATCAATAGCATGTATTACTAAAATTGGGCTGACATTATTATACATGATACACTTAAGCAAACTATTGACCCTGTAGGTTAAGGTTAGTATAATCTAATAAGCAGTTACTGTACATGCTTGACAGTCATTCCTAGTGTGACGTATTTTAAGAGTAATAAACTTTGAATTTTTTGCTATGACAAGCTGTTAGTTAATAGTCACTTTAGTTATGTCATACTCTGTTCTTGAATTTTCTTGATTTGCAAAGATTATTATCCACAGAGTTTTATTTTGTCTATGCCATTGCCACGAGACTACTCAAAGCAATATGGAAGGCACAATTATTTGCATAGTTATTTATCCTTGTTCCTGACTTGTCTTGGCCATTTCAACCCTGGAATGTCATCTAGGATGGGGAGGTGTTCAGGACTTAAGCCAGCCCCAAGTACAATAATGTGTTTAAGGATGAAATTCAGTAAAGAACGGCCATCATAAGTTGTCCCATACCTCAACCGCACCAAACATTTCCTTTGAGTGGCCTGTGACTCACCTGTCTCTCTCAACTTTGTTCCCCGTAGATTATTTCCACAGTTATCCTGGTTGCCAGTTCCCCACTGGGCTGCAGCCATACTGGACCATGTGAAGAGTGCATGTTTAATGGGAGGAACAACACCTGGAGAGAGAGCCTCAAGATGACACACCTGCCCTCTGTCGGACCACCAATGAAACCTGACTGAGACAAAAAAAGAAGACAACAAGCATGCAGTCTTATAACAATTCCTGCTACCTAGTTTATACACCTCACACCTGGGTAATCCCAAATTCCCTTTTGATATCCCTCTCCTCTGGAGACAGCCATGTATTAAATTATTCTCCATAGTGCCCTCATTCACCGGCTCCGCTATTTGGAAGAAGTCAAGACCAGCCCACTAAACAGGCACTGTGATAGAGTAATTTCAAGTGCATTCAGCGTCTGTTTTATTTCCTTTTATCTGTATTTCATTTATAACTTTCTAGGGTGACTTATATACCTGTTGGTTCAGCATTGCGTTCACTATTTTGGATACTGTAACGCATCCCACCCCTTTGCTTCTTTCGATGCTGCAATTCCCCTTGTGTTATTACTAGTGATATTAAATCTAATTGTGATATTCCTATTTTGACTGATGTCTGCTACGCTTTATCGGGAATTAATGTTTGTTGTTTCATGCTATGCGCCATTAATTAATAAAGCAACGCAATATTCTTTTCTGTGTAAGCACTCAGGAATTTTATGTCTCTGTGAGTGGACTTTGATGTGAAATAAAAAGAGAGGATCATGTTTATTACCTTTGTAAGTTTCACAACCCCTCCACAAGTGTCTGTCGCCTTGCTATTGAGCTGGGGATGGAATTTATTGCAAAGTGATTTCACCGGCCTGGCTGTGGGCACCCGGAATATTGGCTGTGCGGCTCTGGAACCATTAATTAATTCACTGAGCTCAAACCTTATTTCCATGTCCGGACCCGGTTGGTCTCCAATCAACCATTTTAAAGGTAATCACAGAAGTCAGACTATTGAGAGTCCCTGCCCCCCTTAAGGTGTAATTTGAGCAACTCACGTACTTTGGTGTAAATATACTTCATTTAAACTAAACCTCTAGAGCTTTATATCTATCTTCCCTCTATTGATACCGGCATTCAGCCATGGAGTTTGTTCTTTGCGATTATCTTAATTATAACAAGGCATTTTTCTGGAGTTTCAGTGTGTAGCTACCTCATTTTGCATATACAGAGAACTAGAAATCATTATATATATATATATATATATATATATATATATATATTATATATATATATATATATATATATATATATATATCAATATACATATATTGTGAGGTTAGGAGGTTGTTTAATTGAAAATATTCATTTGCCCATGGTGGGTTGGTACCTCCTTACTTGTTCATGTTTTTCTTTAGGGAAGTTAACATCTGTCGTCTTGCCTTTGACAACAACAGGCGGGTTTGGTATAGCAGCGAGTCAGGTTCAAGACAGCAAAGCTGCATGGGTACTTCATTTGAAATGCAGGTATTGGTTACATGTTTATGGTAGTGGGAGGATACAGTTGTTGGTGAAGCAGTTTTGTTCCAGCGAGACAACGAACCTGTTGTCTCTTCGACTTCACCATTAGTCATCTGTGTTTTTGGGATGTGTCCGTTTAATAGTCTTGGGCTGTTTCGATGACTACAGTGTTTGTCTGTGTACATCCTCCTTGGCAGCAGGGTCTGTCTCGACATATCTGCGGAGATTGTCTATGTGCATGTGGGTGTGTGTGTGTGTGTTTGTGTGTGTGGCGCTGAATGTATTTACCGCTGAATATTAGGGGACGCACACAGATTCATAAGATGTCTTTATTCAAATGTTTCGAAATTTCTCAATCAAATACATCATCGGGGCTAACATGAAAAATAAAATTTCTTCTAGAATTATAAAATTTTAAACTAAACATTAAGAGTTGTAAAATCTTGCAATTGTTCTTATAAAATTTACGAGATATACACATTAAAATTAAAAGAATGAAATTTAAAAAATACATACATTACATTGAAAGGTAACAGATCATACAGTAAACTGAAAATGAAAATAGGAGTGAGCAGAGTTACAGAACACAAGATCAAGGTCCGACATAGAGGAGTAACAGCGCTAACGAATACAGGGGAGGAGGACGTATGCGTGTTTAATGTCGGAACAAGTTGTTTAATAACAAGTTATTCCAGAATAACAAGGTCTTGAGGGTTAGTGGTATGGCATAAAATATTTTTAGAATTTTTCGGGTTTGAAATTCAGCTACCATTACGGAATCTTACGCCACGATGAGAATCGATACAAACCTTAAGGAGTCTGCTGGTAGATCAAACATAGGTCCTTGTTCGACATTCAAGGCAAGTATATTTATAAATAACACCAGGGAACATATAAGGTGATAATCGTTCCTTCCTGATGCATTTGAGGTACCTTGGACAGTTGATCTCCATAGTGCATGTCGAAGTTAAAGGGTGTTTCTCTCCTGAATTGTTTAATCTTATATTCAAACAAATTGGCTGCAGCGATCCTTCCTCATCGTCTGTACCTAAAAGGAAGCAACCGAGTACGCAACTACGTAATATCTAATTTAATCTTAAAAGTGCTAAATGATTGGCAGCTGAACAGGCAAATATGAAATACATGGTATTTTTAAAGTGAATTTCATAAACAGTCGTTGACATACGTCTTTCCTTTCATAACATTATGGATGAGGACAATTTCATTACCTTTACAATCTTGACCTGAAGGTTAAGGGTATATTTGATTTTATACGATTTGAAATATTATTCCGCATAATAGTCGTTAAAGTAATTCTCTAGTTATTGTTTTTCCTGCTGCAGCTATCTCTATGAGGACACCTTTCTATGGTTAAAGTGGACAAATGTAAATATTGCGAGTGATAAAAGTGTTAAAACGTTCTTGCTCCGCACATGTGGCGCGTCTTAAAATCTGTCTCCTCGTGCCTTCTGCAGAATGATTTCATGAACACCTGGTCCCCACATCTACGGACCTCTTAAGTAAATAGGACTAAGGTGATGAACTACTGGACTGTCCCAATCCCTATTTAAGAGTACTGTTTCTAAGGTCATTTCCGTTATTACGCTTCACAGTTTCATTAAGATCAGTTAAGCCGTTTTGCTTTTAGGTAGAAGGGAGAAATCCCCATCGGAAGAGGTACCAAATTTGCTATTATTTTTCTACACCATTTTTCTATGTAGGTTACGAATCTGAAAGGTGATCAGTCAGGTTTGGGAGCATTTCTGGGATTTTAAAGGTCAAAGGTCAACATATGTAAAAATTGAGAGAAAATTACCAATGAAAGGACAAATTGTTTACGTACGAGTACTTTTCTAAACCAGTATTTCGTGTAGATTATGAATCTGAAAGGTGATTAGCTAGTTTGAAGACACTTCTGAGATATTAAAGGTCAAAGGTCAAAAGATTTCAGTCATGATTTACATTGAAACCAAAGATGCGATAGTTTGACGACTCTCCTATGAACTCAAAAGTGTAATCTGCGTAAAAAAATAAATAAACAAATAAAATAATATATGTCACTGACAAAAACTGATACACCATTGGTAAATGAGTAATAGTTGGTTCGAATGATGGTAAATTTGAGTTGCAAGCCTTTCTGTCTTTTTGCAAAAATAGATGTAAGTAGTGCAAGGTGGCAAGATGACTGAACAGAAGGCCTGCGTTGTTCACGAAAAGCACCAGAAAAATGGCAAACTGACTAGCCTGACAAATGAAATCTTTCAACGCTTGCAGAAGGATGCAAGGAATGAGTTAGGAGGTGACAATGTACATACAATGTAAGCTAAAGAAATACCTGATGTTCACTGGGTTCACATGGACTGTTAAAAAAATTCACGAAAACAATAGCAGTTAGAAATGCAAAACACAAGAGGAAGGCAGAATCTGAAGAAACAGCATTTGCAAGGAAAAGGCGAAATTTGGACTCAAATAATTACAGGGGCATGTTCCCGAAGAAATGTATGAATCCAAAATGTAGTACAGCAAAACCCATTAAACTTAAAGGGGCGAGATAAGAATTGCATTGATCCAGACTAAGTCAGCATGAGGCAATCTTGCAAGCAGCAAACCTGAAAAATGACTCTGAGGCAATAAAAGGACAATATCTTATATATAGCAAAGGAATTTATGATGCATAGAAAGTGTTACAAAGATTATACTCGCATATACTCTAAATCATCCACTGCTTCAACAGAGAATGATTAACAGCAATGCCAAACGAACTCAAGTGACCTGTTATCATTCGTTGAAAAACAAAATCGACTGCAAACAGTCAGCATCAATGAAGCTCTTGACTTAAATATGTCATCATCCACCTTGGTGGTATGGATGCCATCATGGTAAATACATATCAGTCAGTGGATTTGAAGAAGTAGTAACCAAGCAGGGTTATGCACATCTGGCACAATGAAAGGAGTGCTGAGTTGAAAACATTACAACACTGGGGAGACCATAGAAACTTTTGTCCCTTCTGTGATAGCCAAGTTAGGGGCTGAGCAAGGTCAGAGAAGTTCCGGACGAATCTCCTATAATAACCCATCACACCTAAAATTCTCCGGACTTCTCTAAATTGCGCATCCTTTGCAAATTTAATAGAGCCTCGAGGTTAGCTTGTTTAGGAGTAACCTGATCCAACCTAATCTCGTGACCTAGATAAAACACCTTAGATTCACACTTGCTTAAATCTACAACAAGACCGGCAGCTCTAAGGGCCTCAAATACCTTCTTTAACCTCACCAAATGAGTCCTCCAGTCATTGTTGTGAATAACCAAATCATCAATATAAATTTCTGTACCCTCCAGACCACATATAACTTGGTTCATCAACTGCTTGAAGGTATACACTGCATTCTTCATCCCAAAGGGCATTACGTTACATTCGTAAAGCCCAAAGGGCGTTACAAAATCAGAAATCTCACAAGCTTGATCAATTAAGGAACCTGCCAATACCCTTTTAAAAAAGATCTAATTTAGTTATAATCTTAGCAGGCCCTATCCGATGAAGACAGTCCTTGATACATGGCAAAGGGAAAGAGTCATCCTTAGCCCAAACATTGACCTTGTGTTAATCCACACACATACAATACTGACTGTCACGTTTCTTAATAAGTACAATAGGTGAACTTCAAGGACTTACAAAAGGCCTAATTAAATTATGCTCCAACATATACTTCAGCTACTCGACAATATCACTTTTTATTGGATTTAATCGATAAGGACTTTGCTTGACTGGGGAAGCACTGCCTACATTAACATCACGTTGGAGCAAGGTAGTTCTACCTGGAGAAGCTGGAAATAAGTCTGAAAAAGAAGATATTAATTTCATCATGTCATCTCTCTGGATACTCTACAGATGCTCCAAACCCTTTGCCAACGTTCCCAAATTTTATATATTACTTGTTAGAGCATCTGAAGATACCTGGCAAAAGAAGTCGGCTGGTTCTTATAACACCGGTTCTAATACTAGAGACACTGGCTCATATACTATAGCTAGATTGTCAAGGCTATCAACTGTGTAAAATTTCAGTCTATTGATATGGAATATCATCACTTCCATTTGGTCCGAGGAGCTTCCACTTCATAATTGACATCAGACAATTTCCGGAGTACCTTCCATGGCCCATTATATCTAAATTGTCTAAGTCTGTACTCAAAACCGAAACAAGCCCACCAGGCTAAAGCAAACGTGCCTTACTTTCTTATTATGATTTTCCTTCATTGAGGCCTGAGATAATACTAAATTGTCCTGGGCAAATTTTCAGGCAGCCAATAATCTCCCTCTCAGGTCCTCAATTAACTCTCCCACATTCAATTCTTTCTCATGATAAAACTTTAACAACTCATGGAAAATTTCTAAAAATCCACGCACTTTGTGTCCAAAACTCAACTCGAATGGGGCTACCCCTGTGGAAGAATTAGGATGACTATGTATAGCAAAGAGAACAGCACAAAGGGAAGCCCTTTATCCAATCCTCTCCTTGCTCATAACAGTACTTTTTTAGAATAGATATAAAGGTTTGGTGGAACCTTTCCACTACACCCTGACTCTCTGGGTGGTAAGGTACACTGGTAATGTGTTGGATGGACAGTTCAGCACATTTACTCCTAAATACCTTGCTTGTAAAGTTCATGCCACAATCTGTTTGAATTTTATGAGGCAACCCATACGGGGAAAAAATTCTATTAGTTTCTCAAATACCATCTTTGGGGTAATTTTTCTCATAGGAAAAGCTTTAGAAAACCTAGACGCTCTGTCCATTGTAGTTAGAAGATGAGTAAATCCAGATTTAGTTCTAGGCAAAGGCCAAACCATGTTATCAACCAACTCTGCAAAAGTATCCCCAATTGCAGGAATTGGATGCAAAGGGGCTTTATGAATTGATTTATTGGGTTTACCCATCACCTGACATGTTTCACAATTTCCAACAAATTTCTTCACTGAGGATTTCAATCCTGGCCACCAAAAATATTTTGCTAATCTACCATGCATTTTCCAAACTCTAAAATAGCCGGAAAAGGAATCTTCATGCGCTGAACTAAGGACATCAATCTCATATTTTGTAGGTACCGCAATCAGTTCTACCTGAGAGGTTTGGTTTAAGCCATGATCCACCGGATGACTAACTCTGTACAACAAACCTCTAATCCCACAGAACCGTGGTTTTGTTTAATCCTCATTCTGTAAGGTGGCAGCAGCCTTTGCAGAAGCTCAAGTAGTAATTGCATTGAACATATCGTTTCCCAATCTGCCGTCAATACCGGGTATGGGGAGCTTATCCACCACCACCAACTCTGTCACCTTGTGATAACCTGGGAAAGATGCTTCTACCTCCACCAAAGGCACAGAAACCACTGTATCAAGGAACCCACCCAGGACCACATAATTTTCAGAATGCCCGCCAACATCCTTCAAAAGCTTTGACAACACCAAAGAATGAGCAGACCCAGTGTCCCTTAAGAATTTTACTTTCCTAACTTCACTACCAAGAACCAATCTGTCAGGCCAAATATATTTGTCATAGAGTCACAAAGGGGAGCTAGTAGGTGACTGATTTATTTTGCCTCCACTGCCACTAATCCTAACCGTTCCTTCAGTTCATGGGGAACACTCAACTTCAGTATTAGGGGTAGTGGGGGCATTAGTTATTAAAGTTTGGGGACATTATTGTTACCTTCCCTTCTGCTGTGCTGGAGATACCTCCTCCAGGCAGAACACTGAGCTTGAAAGTGCCATTGTTCGTGGCACCAAAAACAAGTTCCCCTAGCTCTACCAACATTATTAGATCTTTGGTTACTCTGGGAAAACACCTGTGTATTCCTTCCCCTCAACCTTTGTTTTAAAGGGGTTATTAGATCTCTAATTATTACTGATCAGCTTGGCAGGCTGGGATTTGACGGCTGATGGGTCAAAACTACTGTTACCTACACAGTGTGTTAAAATACTCATCAGCTATCTGAGCAGCTTTACTTAAACTATATACTTCAACCTCCTCCAGGTGAATTCTGAGCTCTTTACTGCATGTTTTTTCTAAACTCCTACAGTAGCATTAGATCCCTCCAGGAGGAGGAGACCACCTGGCCACTCTTTGCACAGTTGTCAAAGCGCTCCTCTTTGAGACGGGCATACACCACATAAGACATAGTAACGGGCTTTACTGAACTTCAAAATTTCAGGCGATAAGCCTCAGGGTCCAAGTCATAAGCCTTGAGAATCAACGCCTTAACTTTACTATAATATCTGGCCACACTCTAACTGATGTTCTCTCTCTGATCTCTCCTACTTCGTCAGTAGTATATATACGGTGACCTGGGGGCGGGGCATACAGGGATCGGAGCATGAATGTCACAGACTCCCAAGACGACAAGAAATCTTTGGAAGGATCTAGACGGAATGTTGCATCATAATATGCTGCATTCCTCACGACATGTCGGCACCTGTTGAGTTCCATATCACACCTGACGATTCTAGAACAATCATGAGAACGCGCCTCCAACACGTGTGCAAATGCCACTTTGCTGCAGGCCTACTTGAAGGAAATGCATTTTCATTTCCTTAATATATGATTCCTTGCTATTGAGCATTTACCATGACCTTGTCCAACCATATGGAAGAAAGGAATCGTCTCCTTGTCTGTCTGTAGATGAAGGCTGAAATCAGCTTCTTTGCCTGCCCTGATTAATCTAAGTAGCAAATCCCCTGCTTCTAGAAAACTGGCCTAGTACTTGAAGGTTGGAGAACGTTCTTTCTGAAATGAGTGAAAGTGCCTGAGAGTCTCGATCACTTCAGATATCTTGTTTTTCAGTAGATTAAATACTCCAAAATGTCTAGCCTGGTTGTTCCTGTGCATACTGTTTTGTAGTTTTTGGGCAAGGTTATGGAATTCATCATCAATCCAAGGAAGACCATCATATGGAATAAAATAGCCCAGAAAATGCAGTGTTTCAATGAGTTGCCGACTTCCAAATTTGTGATGTAGATGAATACCTAAACCAATATTGATAGGTGTCACAATATTATGGCTGAGTCCAATGATGTGACATATTGCTAATGTGTTACAAGATTGCTGCTAACATATCCATCAGTATGGCATGCAGCATTGGTGAAGGCTTTGTCTGAGGTACACCAAGAAATGAATTCAAGTAAAGTTGTAGGGACAAATTCCACACATTTCTCATTGACTAAATCACCACTGGAAGGATAAAAGTCTGAAATGAATGACACATTGGCAATTCTCTTTCTTGCAATACCTGCAGCTCTGTGTAATATTGCTGAATTGCTTTCATCTCATTCATTATTTGAAAGGAATGCAAATTTAGTATAATCATCTGAGTTCTGGAAGTTTTATCTCATTAACTCATGTAAATAAATCACCTAATGCTAATTCCCTGGAACAAACTATGTCAGATTTGCCAGATTGAGAGATGAAAATTAACCTGACTCTGAATTGTCCCTTCAGTTTTTCTTTGAGTTTCCATGATCATGTCCAGATCTATTTGCTTATGATGCGAAATATCACCGATCATGTTATGCTGGATATATCAGTAAGTGCAATATTCAAGTAGTAGCGTCAAAGATAAAAAGCGAACCATTGAATGACCCATTTCAAAAGGGGTTCACGGTATTATGTCAAGAGGTTGAGCATACTTTGTTGTCTGGCACGAAAGAAGTATTACATCTGAATTAAATGAATGTAAGATATATAGAGATTCTTCGCAGTGTTGGGTCACCTGATGGGTCATTCAATGTTTCACTTTTTACCTTTGACTCTACTACCTGAATATTGCGCTTACTGATATATCCAGCATAACATGATCGGTGATATTTCGCATCATAAGCAAATAGATCTGGACATGACAACATCCTGAATTCTATTTTTTCATCGCCTTTTTGCCTAGTTGCTTTGAGCACATGGTCACATCTTGAGTTCCCAGTACCTGTTCAAATTTGAGTTAGCTTTTCATTGCGTTTGTAGGAACTACCACAAATAAAACACTGGATTCTGATTTTAAAGTCAAGTGTGTCAAGCTGCAGATATCTTTTGTTGTGTAGATCTGGATATGGATTGTGGCTTGTTGATGGTGAAGCCTCTGGCGTTTGTTTCCTGACAGCAAGTTGCACATTATGTTTTGTTGTGTATGATGATCTGCAGCTTTTGTGAAATGCTATTCTAATGGTACCATTCAGGATGTCGTCGTGACTAGGTGAAAGCCTTTCATAAACGTTATCTTGTCGGAGTTGTAAAGCATCTCAGAGTGTATGGATACCTTGTTGTGTTGGATCCTTTATGGCTTTTTCCCCAGAAAGCAGTTTGTTGCATACAACAATTGGAGGTATATTTTCTTCCACGATTATAGGTTGACTTTATTCTTATATTACAGGATCATTAGCTGAAAAGAATGAGACACACATATACTTACATTACCTACAGAGAAGCATAAAAATAGTGCAATTGTGAAGAAACATACGAAATATACAATTAGGAGTAAACTTAATGAAGGTTCTGGGCCTGTTGCTGGCTGGCTCAGTTCTTCATGAAAAACTAACTTCAATTCAACTTGGGATTATTTTAGAATGTTACTTTTAGTTTCATTAGATAGCTCATTAAATGCTTTAAAATATTGCATAAGGAAAAATGTTCATATCTGTGACAGTTTGGTTGTGAACGTAAATGAAATTATGCTTTTTTAATTTTTTTTTTCGCTATTTTTGAAATAAAATTCTCTATTATTTACTTTTATGTGCTTCCCACAAGAAAATGATGGTCATAATATGATTCCACATATCCTAAAGCATTTAAAACTATGCCTTATTTATGTTTAAATCTTTTGTAAATGTAAAAATATGATAAAGAAAGCTATACACTGCACAAACAATTCTAGGGAAGCTTACGGTAAAAAGTGTTAAAGAGAAAACATTGTGCAGGGATATTGTCAAGTACAACTCCATTTCTGGTAAGTAAAAGACTAAAGCTTCAATTTGATACCACATTCAACTTGTTATACCACCGGTAGGGGTTACCTTCATTTTTAGAGCCACTTGCTGCAGCACTAAAGGGTCTGTCTGTCTATAGAAACAATACTGGAATCAGGCAGTCACTTGATGCGGCTGTAGAGCAGATTTTCATAAAGAACTCGAAAACACCTGGTGGAATCAAGAACTTCAATCATCAGGAAACAGCATACAAGAAATGTGTACTGAACTGTCCATTTATGTCTGCTATGGTTTCCTCTCTATTAAAACTCAGAAACCTCAGTGAAACAAATAAAAACCACAAGGATATGCCTAAGAGAATAGGAAATACATAATTCAGAGGACCATGATATAAGGGCGATGGAAGTTATCAGGTCCTACTTCATCAATTCTTTCCCACCTGATATAGACCCAAATAAGCTGTTTAACACTGCTTCAGGCAAACCATTACCTACCGATGTCGTACAGCACCTTTCATCAACCCACAAACGAGAAAGTAAACTCTATTCTGCATTGAAACCTGACTTGACACGGACAAGGATGCTGACACTCTATGTTTTTTATCCCAATATCAAGAGCATCTTGGAAAAGCTTTCAAGATAACATTAAGAGGACCACACTACAGTCTGCAAGAGGACAGATAAAAAAACATAGCAGTACAAAGAGATATCCTTGGTATACTGGCACCCAAGTCAAGTGAAGAGAACATGTCTGTTAATTTTGAAAAAGCATTAACTTGCCCTTTAGCACCTATGCCTCTATCTCTAGCAACACCAGATGGCAGTCGTTGATCAACACCTAAAAGTGGAAGTTGTTTTCATATATCTGGACTCAACAAATAATGCCAATGAAATCCCAGAGAATGCAGTATACATTATTGGCCTTGTGTCATATTTACACTCATTGTTAAACATACCAGACACATTGTGGTTTTAGTCAGGAGAGTAATGGCTGACATGCCCATACAATGCAAGGTAATCTACTTTGCTTGTGACTCATACATTGCAGATTCCATAAAACAAAGTGAACGAACTAGAGGAGGGCAGTCAGAAAAGTGCATTGTACGCACACCAGATATTAGAATTCCAGCTCCATTTGGGTCATTTATGTGCAATGGAGAGTACATAGACAGAGTGCTGGAGCTGACTGAGCATGTTCTTCGAGAAGAGGGAGGTCTCCTTGCAGATCGTGTTGTGTACTATGCAAGGGGAAGGTCTGCATGAAGGCAAAGTCACAGTGTTCAGAAGAGATTGCATCCCTGGCAAGTGATCATTAGGCTAATACAAAAATATGTTTATCTCACCCAGCATGCTCTAAAGGAAAAGCCTGGTGGTCCCACAATCTGTGTAGTGCATTGATTCTTAAACTGGGGCGCAGGGGCCAGAAGCCTTCCAAGGTGGGCGGGGGCAGGGTTGCCAGATGGTGCCTATAATTTTCCTAATTTGTGATGTTAATTGCAAAATTGATAAAAACCTTAATAATGCTTTCATGATATGTTTTCTAATTATTATCTCAAAAGATGTCAAAATTCAAAATATAAGTAAATTTTCATTTTAAATCTTGTTAACGAATTGATTTCCCCACGCTCTTTGCCCGGCTCTTGAATGAGAAAAACTCAGTGACAGCCTTAAAACAGAGATCGCAGATCACCTTTGTGGACCGGAAAACGAGTTTCAACCTTGCTGCGGGATAAGTGAAGCCACTCAGGTCGCTGGCCGCCATATTGGGACTGGCAACTGAATCCCTGGGTCGACCGTAGGTACGCGACCTTGCAATGACTATAGGTGTCATACTTTTTATTTTTGATACACTATATTATTTTCATTCGTTCTTTTAGTTTTCTTGTGTGCGTACTCTTCTGCTTACGGTACACATAATTTCGTACTCCATTTTATCTACAGACAGTTAACAAGTTTACTGAAACTATAATGCCTTGATGACAAAAATAAGTGAATTTGAGGGAAGTGAAGCTACTATTGAATTCATTGTGGTATTCAACACCTTATTTGACATACTAAATTCTCGAAATCTAAATGCCAAAGGATTTAAAAGCCCAATTCAGAAGAATAATGCAAGTGATATTATAGATTTTCTGATAAAACCAGAAACATATATCATATCTTTGAGACTTCAGGATGGCAAAGACATCTTAAAATAAGGTCGAAAAACTGGTTTCATTGGCTTTCTCTATTGCATACGAAGTCTTCAGATTCTGTACGAAACCTGTATTGCACCAGATGGTGGGCCTTTACATTTTTGATGACCTACAAATTCAGTCAGGATCATATTGAACTATTCGTTGGTCAAGTAAGAAGTATGGGAGGCAGTAATGATAATCCAACAGGCAGACAATTCTCTGCTGCTTACAAAAGGCTACTTGTACATAATGACTTAATGGATATCATTTGTGGCAACTGCATGCCATCAGAGTCGGTGCCCATATTAACTGCTTCAAGCAGCATAAAAGAGCAGGTTGCAGTAAGGAATATAAATGCTTTTGTTTCAAGACATCGAGTTCTAGAAGTTCAAGAAGCATATTCAGATGGCAAGGAAGATGATTATGATTATATTCCAAACCCTTACCACCTGCCAAAATGTTCAAATAAAATAGTAGCTTATTTTGCAGGCTTTCTTGTTTTTAAGTTAAAAAAAGTCTTTACAGTGAGGCCTGCATTGATGCATTAACGTTAACAGAAGCTAATTTTCGTCACACCCTTATCAAATTAAAACCAAAGGAAAATTATACATGCGGAAAAAATATGAGGGAAATGTTGTCCTGCAACAAAACACTGGGGAGAGTTAACTTCCATAAATTAGTTAGTTCAGTATTGGCAGCTTACAGAGGCAAAACAATATTCTCAGAGTTCGATTATCACATGGATGATACTCAACCATTTGACGATCACTTGCACTTATTGATTAAAACAATAACAGAAAAATATTTGCAAGTGACATGTAATTATGCTGGTAAGCGGATTACTGCTAAACTTCAATCGCAGGTCGCAGGAGAGTCGCCAGATATATACTTAGTTAATTCATTTTAGTGGTCAATAATTCCTAATAGTAGGCGATAACAAACAGTAAGGACTAAAGAATTAGCAGACTTAAAGAGAATAGCTTTAAATTTGTGCCAGTAATAGGTTATATGTATATAAGACTATGAAAAATTTGTATTGTATTTCTGAGTAATAAAGTAAGGTATTATATATGCTGAAATAATTAACTATGTTCTTTAAAAGAATGATAAAATGTCTAACACTTTATGCTTCCATTTATGCCATGAAAAGACGCATTATGAAAATAAAAGATGGGAAAAGTAACTGAAGCGTTTCTATTAATCCTTATGGTGTGGTCTCTCTTTTGCTAGTCCTGGGCTTGGCTGCCACACGGTAAACTGGCTTCACTTTACTGAAGTTTCTGACCCATGCGGGGCGTCTCCTCCCATTATTCCCCCAAGGTTTCAACGTTGTTTTCCTTCCTAGCATCAGTAAGAGGAGTTTTGTATTCAATTTTGCCAGGAGGCTCTTTTCTTTGGAAGTTGATGTTCCAAAAGCCTTACAAGAACAGTTCCTCGAACTGAGCTTAATTCTGTGGCAAAGGATGATTTTACCGCTCTCGGTATGAAAAATGTTTGGATAAAATATCTTCCTTCTACTTACCTGTGTGCAGTAGGGTTTTCAGCATTAGTGGGAATCAAAACAAAGAAAGTAAACAAGGCTAATGTGGCTGTGAGTGATCCCCAATGTGAATTGAGCCAAACACCGCCAAGAATTCTCCGAATAGTTGGTCAAAAGAGCCAGTATCACCCATCCCACTGATGAGTAGTAGTACTACAAGTCCAAAAGGACACTGACTATAATTCACTGTTTCGTTGATATCTATGTAATCGGTTAAACTAGCAACGATGACACAAAATTGTAGTGAATATGGTTTTAATGTCATCAGTGTTTTTGTGGTTTTTTTCCAATACTACATAATTATGGATAAATAAATCACTAAGGTCATGATCCATGAATAGTAGTATTAATAGTGAAAATTATACTTATTTTTGTAGTGATTAAAATATTTTTCTAACATTTTTTATCAATGTAATCTGTATAATGCTGAAACTGAAAAAGGATTAAGATTAAATGTGGTTTCACCATATGCTTGTTGTACCAGTTTTCTGTGAACATTGTTTATTCCATTGAATTATATAGTACAGTACATGCTTATAAAATATTCAATAGCAATGAAACAAAAAACTATAATTCATCTATATACTCATATAGGCAATGTAGTATAATACCATACAAATAAACAACATTGTTTATAATTGGAAAACATTTTAGGTGTAGGGGGCCATGGGTTCTATACATAATGCAGAGGAGGGTGCAAGGCAAAAAAGTTTAAGGACCACTGGTGCAGTGCATTCAAGTTCAGGTGATACAGACATTCCCATAATTTTGCAAGCCAATGAATATGAAAATTTAAGGGTTATTCATAGATAATGGGAGTAGGAGGAGTCGGCGAGTCCTTGATCTAAGTCAGTGTCAGCTCACTGATATTAAAAAAGGGCATTGTTTTGCATCCATACCTTCTCAGGGAATCACTATGCATCTTCTTTTTTCCGGTAAGGGAGGAAAACTTGGTGGAAAGTAATAAAAGATGATGAACATTTGCTGAAGCATTTGCAGAACTGGGTAACAAGAAACATATCTTCAACATAATGTTAAATGAACTTCAAAGAGCTACTTGTGCAGTCTACAATCAAAAGAGATGCAAACGAGTTAATGAGGCCAGAGATGCTCTTTTCTGGAGTCGCTTTTATAATGGCAAGGTAGGTGATCTGTCTGCGTTACCTCCACGTGAATCAGCACTGGCTTTACATGCAACTCGAAGTAACTATATGGCCAGGATGTGGCACCCGGCACACAAAGCCCTGCAGTCTTTGGGTGCTCCAGTAAATCATGGGTGGAATGATGATTTTTCGATCCACTGGGTTCATATGCCATCTCCTGGTGATGTTGTAGAACGCTTTGCAATAAATCCCGTGTAGATAGTGATGAAGAATTATCAGGTTATAATGAAGATAGTGATAGTGACTGCTTAACAGCAGAGTAGTATTGAATGTAGTGCTACCCTTGTCCCTATATTTAAAGGATGTATTTACCTGTGTTCCATACAAAAGCATGAATAATCTCAGAAAGGTAGCCAAATTTGTAAATATGTTGTAAAATTTGGGGAAGGTAGTCTTTTCATAACGGCGAATGAAAGTCTAATGCGTCACAATTAAAATCTTAATATTTCTTAATTTTTTAAATATCATATTAGATTAAAAAATGGAATTTTGCCCTTAGGCACCAAAATTTAATTGACAACACTTCCTTCACTCAAGTGTAATATTGAATGTACCAATTGTTATTTTTTGACCACTGATCTTTGAATTCACGTTGGTCATGAAAATGATTATACTCGTGTCTTCAAAACCAGCTAATCCCCTTTCGGATTCATGCTCCATACAAAACTGTTTTAGAAAAGTATGTAAACAAATTTGGCCTTCTTGCACTGGTGAGTTTCTCTCAGTTTTCCAAAATTAGCACGTTTTATGTATGTTGACCTTTGACCCTTAATATGTCAGAAACGCCTCCGAACCTGGTTAATCGGCTTTCAGTTTCGTAATCTACATAAAAGATTGATCTAGAAAATTTATAAGTAAATTTTGTCCCTCCTCCTAAGGTCATGAGAGTCCAGAAGGAGTAGCGAGGTGAGGCCCATGATATGTTTTGGGTGCCAGTGACAGGCGCTAATCGTTCAGTGTATGAGGAACTTGTATCTCAAAGTGTGTGATATGTGACTAATGGGACTCTACAGCAAGATATATTACTGTTGCTTTAAATAGGTATGTTTGGTTTTGTGATTAGACAGTGAAAACGATTTTGTAAACGAGGTGAGGAATTACTTGAGGTATTAATGTTCTGGGAGATATTTCTAGTTACATCCACCATCACAGGCCAATTTCTGAAAACTAGTGTAGACCCTTTGGTATCTCCAGTTTCTCAAATTATTGTTCCTGACAATACCAACGAAACAGATACTTCACAATGCTCAAACGAACACGGGAAACTCCTCACTGAACAGTAACATAACCAGTAATTCTTATCTTTGGCTACAAAAGCTGTTGACAGAACGATTCCTGCAACAGAGCAATCTAATTTTGTTCATAAAATAAAATTAGATATAATAAAGAAATATATATTAATATGTATAGTGAATTATTTTGATACATTGCACCCACACCAGGCTTCTTATGTTTTGTGGAAGTTTATATACATTATTTCATCATAAAGTTGCATGAAATGTGTGACACCATATTGTTCCCGATAACATTAGATGTATGTTCACTGTTTCATATTATAATAATAAATCAGCACGCCCCAATCAGTTATTGATCACTCTTTCCGAAAATTGATTCCCGGTAGGCTGAGCAGTTAAGACAATTGGAATAATCTACTTACCACAACAAACATTTCTTTTTGACTGAAAAAATGCATTCTAATAACACTGCAGCCGTTGTTAGGTAATAACACTGCAGCTGTCGTAAGGAGTAAGATTTATAGCAATGAACTACCCGATTTATAAAATAGCTTTTATGTATGTTGAATATTTCAGCTCACTGTAACCAGTGAATTATGGAACTGAGTATATTTATTTAAATTCTTTACTTATTTCACAGACCTAAAACATACATCTTTCTTAAAGCTATGCATATTTGATCCACGAAACAAAGCAGATTTTTAGAAAGTATTATTTAATAATATAAAATTAACTTTCCTTCCTTAATCATAAAATGAAATCCTATAATTGCATATTTGTGAAATAAGGTATATATTATATATATATATATATATAATATATATATATATATATATATATATATATATATATATATTTCTATATATATAAATATATATATAATATATATATATATATATATATATATATATATATATATTTTATATATATATATATATATATATATATATATATATATATATATATATATATATATATATATTATATATATATATATATATATATATATATACATACTTTAATTTCCTATTAAAAACCGGGACATTTTTAAAATTTCTTATATCGAACGGTCCAGAAAGGGGGAAAATAGAATATGAGAACTTTTTGCCGCAGCACAGATCGGAGATGGAAGCGAGGAAGTAATGCGTGAATGTTTCCCATAAATTGAGGCTGGGTGGCCAACCTACCGCCGAGGGAGGTAGGGGGAGAAACCGGGGTATAAATCGTGTGGCGGTGCCATCATCTTTAATGGCACGGAAGATCGGAAATTTCGTATAATATTCGCTACATTTAGGTTGAAAATTCACACTTTCGCGTCAGGGAGGAACAGTCCATCTGGATCGATTGCTACAGTGCTGTATCTAGAAGAGAATTTTTGATAACTTTTCTTTCAGTTGCTTTGATAAACAAATATTTGGAGCTAGAATAACTTTTGATTATCATCCAATCATAAATCTATATTTAACTTTTTTTTAGCATTTTCTATATTTAGAATACTAAAAATGCATACTGTATTATGGTGAACAATTAAGTATTAACGTGACAAAAGTAATAGGCAATGTACGGTCACCTGTCATGTTAATAATATTTATTAACAGAAAAATAATTTTACGAAAATAATTTGAATATTTTGCCCTGCACTCTTATTATAACATGATTCCATAAGTAAAGGCTGTCCATAAAAGAAAAAAAAATTAGCACCAGTATAAATTTCGGCGCAACCTTTCCTTTAAAAACTCGGCACTACTTGGTTAAAGCAATTTAGAATAAGTTATATGAGAATTTAGAAAGTCAAAATCTCTAATTCAAAGAATTGTACATCAATATATATTGTCATCTTGTTGTCAGTTAATGATAGGTGAATAATGTATTTGATTATTTTTAATCTGTTAATTAGTTAAGAATGGTAAATGATATTTTACTCCTCTCTGGTGTTTGGCTTATTGTATGTTTTTGCTAATTCTCTTTTGAAATTCCATATTCGGTTATTTCACTGGGTGTGGCTTTCTCCCCCCACCCCGCCCCCAGCCCTGTTGGTCAGAGGGGATATGGAAATCTTTGGTGGTTATATGAGCCAGTTGTTTCCTGGGCCTTCTCTTGGGTACAGATTGGACTGACTGTTAGTACTGATTTTTTGGCCACCTCCGCATATATACATGGACTGGAGAATATTTACGTCCTACATACCTTTTGTTCTCCCAGTCTGCAGCTTCAGGATTTATCCTTCTACACTTTTGGTTCAGTTATAAAGCCAAGAGGACCTCTCTGTCCCAAGGTAAATAATTTGCATTTATTGAGCTCACGGCAAATGTTACTCTGCTGACGTCTTCAGTTTGTAACCTGGCAGCCACCTTTTGCTATTTTTGGTTCCGGTGCTGAATTTGGACTAGCATCTTTTGGTCTCCTTGACTTATCCTCCAGACCTGGAGGTGGGCCTTGCCTTGCAAGAGAAGAACCATAAAAAAAAAAACATGTGGAGAACTTCTTAGGGAGATTAGTAGGTATTTGTTGATATATTCTTTCTTTTTGCCTTTCTCCTCCTTTCTGGACCCCCTCCTTTTGTGTTTGAATGTGTTTGTTTCTTTTATTAGTTGGGTGTTAAGGAATTGTATAGAGGTTATTTATGAGTGAGTGTTATTCATATATTTTTGTATTATAGAGGTTCAGGTGTGATTTCTGCCTAAAGAATTATCTATTAAATTTAAGTTTATTTTCAGCCCCAGAATTGATTTTGCACACTATGGTTTCAAGTTGTGTACGATTTCACTCATGAATTTTGTATCCTGTCAATGGATACAGGTTAATATATAATTTTATAAGTAAATCGTAAGGTGTTTAACACGCCATCATAATATATATATATATATATATATATATATATATATATATATAATATATATATATATATATATATATATATATATATGTGTGTGTGTGTGTGTGTGTGTGTGTACGTTTTTAAATAAGTAGTTCTGAATTGCTAGAATCTCAAATCTCATATAACTTGTTTTAAACTGCTGTATCCAAGTAGCGCTGGGTTTTTAGGAAAAGCTATGCTGAAATTCATACTGGTGCTATTTTTTTTCTTTTATAGACAGTTTTTTTTGTCTTCAAATCTTGTCATAATAAGAGTGGAGGGCTAAATCTTTAAGTTATTTTCTCACAATGATTTTTCTATCAATAAGTGGCAAATTGAACAATTAATATTATTTATGAATGGTGACTATATGTTGCCTATTACTTATTTTACTTTAATGCTTAATCTTTCTCCATACTACAGTATGTATGTATGTATTCTAGCTCTTTTTGTTGACACCGTAACCTTCTTTCTAACTGTATCTGATTTGTGCCCCGACGAAGCATGAATAATCACGGGAAAGCCTTGATACTGATATTCTGCCTGCCATTATATATATATATATATATATATATATATATATATATATATATATATATATATATATATATATATATATTATACACACACACACACACACACACACACACATATATATATATTATATATATATATATATATATATATATATATATATATATATATATATATGTATGTATGTATATAAATATATATATTATATATATATATATATATATATATTTGCATGTATGTATGTATGTTGTCGAATATCACATGAAAAGGACTGGCAGAAGATGAGGACCAAACGCTTTTCCCGTGTTTATTCATGCATCGCCAGGGCACACATGAGATACAGTTGGAAGGAAACTTACAATGTAAACAAAAAGATCAAGAATACCAGATTGATAACTATCAAAAGGGCAAAAATAAAAAGATTATAATCCAGGATCACACGTTCACAAAATAAAAACATAAACTTAACAATAAGATAAGGAAATCAATAAAACTGATATATTGATTTTGTTGCTTATATTTCTCAACAACTTTTTCAAATTATGAAGACATCGAGTTTAAACCAACTAAGGCCTAAATTTAGAACACTTCCATTATTTTGATATATATATATATATATATATATATATATATATATATATATATATATATATATATATATACATATATATATAATATATATATATATATATATATATATATATATATATATATATATATATGTATATATATATACATATATACTATATGTAGATATATATATATATATATATATATATATATATATATATATATATATATCTATATATATATCATATATATATATATATATATATATATAATAAAAGGAGCCCATAAAAACACGAAAATATAGAGAGAGAAATACTATATTTCAGAGAACTGCTGTCTCCATCTCAGGTAGATGAATGAGAAAAAGGTTACAGAAATGGTGGTATTTATATCAGGGATCTATCCACAGGTAGGGCAATTTAGGTCACTCCTGCTGATAATCTTCCTTTAATATTCTTAAGCGTTGGTTGAATGAAAATCTTGTCGATCACATCTGAATCCCATGCTCCTATTGAGATGTTCATTTCCTGCCTCTCTTTAATTAAGGCCGATTCCAACATTTGACTCTTGTACCGGCAGTTGCTGCTATAAATTTTATGTGATAAATTCCAGTTTATTCTATGGTTATGGTCATTTATATGGTTGAAAATAGCTGAGTTCTGTTGTCCATAACTGACTGACTATTTGTGTTGTATTAATCTCTAGGGAAGTGATTTTCCTGTTAATCCAATGTAAGATTGGTCACAGTCCTGGCATGGGATTTCGTAAACTCCTGTGTCCTTGGGGGATGTCTTTTGTTGGACAATAATCAGAGATTTGCCTAAGGTGTTTGGGTAAGTAAATGCGAAAGGGTTAGATTTTCTGATGGTGTGAGTCACCGTTTTAATCCTGTCTAGGTGTGGAATTTTTATTTTATTGTTGTGTGTATCTCTGGTTTTGTCTTAAGGGGGCCGGTAAAAAATTATGTTTGCTTTGTGAATTGTTTTCTCAATTATATGGTCAGGATACTATTAATGATGAAAGTTGCTTACAAATTAGTTCAAATTCTCTGCCATGGAAATCTGGAGAACAAATTCTTAAGGCTCTTAAAAACAGGTTGCTGGCTACACCTATCTTGATAGCAATGTCGCGATAGCTAAAGTAGTGAATCTATGAAAGTTAGAACGTTGGTTTTCTATATATATATATATATATATATATATATATATATATATATATATATATATATATATATATATATAAATATATATATATATATATATTGTAATGTCCATACAAGAGATGCATGCTGAGCCCTCAGTCTATCTCAATTTTAACAAAACAATTACAATATTATTCTCATTTAGAGTCAAAATATGACCACAAAAGAAGCCGCTTCTGCCAACTCTTTTCCTCTTTAACAATTTGGTACAGCAGATTTGCCTCCTTCACTCCTACTACCCAAAAACTCTTCCTCGCGTACAACTAAATGACTTGCTGTTATGGTAATTGCTCTATAGCGGAGAATTATATATTAAAGGAAAGGAAAATGCATCTTCGAGTATGCATACAGCAAGGATGCATTTACGCATGTGTTTGAGGCGTCTGTTCTCATGATTGTTTGTGAATCCCAAGGTGTGTTTTGGAGCTCTGCACGTGCTATCGTGTCGCTAGAAACAGCAAGTATTAATCTAGATCCTTCTAAAAAGTTCCTGCCGGCAGACAGTGACGTTCTTTGGTAGGCTCTGCCCTTTTCAGTCCCGCCCCCAGATCACCATATATGTATACGCCCTGAGGAAGTAAAAGATATCAGATCATCAGATGTAAGAGAAGGTAGAGACAAAGGATAAGAAGAGAAGAGGGCGCACAAGAAAGTGTGAACGGAAACAATTTAAGTCTGCAGTTCGTAGCCAGAGAGAGAGAGAGAGAGAGAGAGAGAGAGAGAGAGAGAGAGAGAGAGAGAGAGAGATATCTCAATGCTGAGCAACCTTTCATAGAAGCAACGTCCTACAAGTGGTTTTGAGGAGTAACCTGCCCTTTGAGTATTGAGACTAGATATTTTTTCCTGCAGTACGGAGTCAAGAAGCCATCTGAGCTTTCTGCAGTCTCCTTTTGTGAAGCCGTCGCTTCGGGCACTGTTTCCAAATGCTGCAAACAGGCTAGGAAGTATTTCATTACCGCAATGTTTTCCCAGTTCACACATTGTAAGATTTTATTTTTGTTATGTAAATAGATGAAATCCTTCTGCATTTATCTTTGTTAGTAATCATGTAACTAAACTTTTGTTCTGTTGTGTTTCTTTCTATATTCGTATCACAAGTTTCAACTGTTGGTGTTGAATCCTTTTTGTTTATTATAATAAAGAACCTGTAGCAGACCCTGGTGTCCGTAACATTATTGGCGACCTTGCTAGGGTATTCGGCACCGTAGCAGATTGAAACAGGGAAAATATAAAGAGCTAGAATGAGTGAGATGGTGAAAGAGTTTATTGAGTCTGGTAAGCTTCTAGGTCTAGAGGGGAATGATCTCCGTGAGTATGTTGAAAGGAAAGAAAGAGAAAAGTATGAGAGAAATGGAAGAGCGGCTGAGAGAGAGGAAAGAGCAGCTGAAAGAAAAATGTAGCAAGAGAGAGACGTAATGAAAATGCAGCAAGAGACAGAGAGAGAAGTAATGAAAATGCAGCAAGAGAGAGAAATGTTGGTAGTGCAGCAGGAAGAAAGAGAGAAAGAACGTAAGCCTGAGTTGGAAAACGCTCGGTTAAGCCAAAATCTTAGCAGTCAGACAGGCAAGAACAAAAAATGGAGCTGATAGGTTATGTATGAGTGCAGTGTTAAAATTAGTACCAAAGTTTGATGAGGAAGATGTAGCGACATATTTCATGTGTTTTGAGAAGTTAATGGAAAGAGTAGGTTCTCCTAAAGAAATGTGGACACTATATTTGCAGTCAGCTTTGAGTGGTAGGGCGCTTACTGTGTATAGTTGCATGTCTAAGGAGGAATGTAATGATTATGATATTGGGAAAGAAACTGTTCTTAGCATGTACAGGTTAGTACTAGAGGTGTACCGTAAGAAATTTAGATGTTTGAGAAAGGACGAGAATATTATGTATGTAGAATATGGTAAGAAGTTAGAAAGGCAGTTTTTTGATTAGTTAACTTCCGCTAAAGTTGATGATTTTGATGGTCTGAAGAACTTAGTATTGTTAGAAAACTTCAAAGATAACGTATCTCCTGAGATTAAGCTTTATATATAAGATAGGTGAGAAGCATCTTTTGCAGGAGCAACTAGGTTAGCAGATGATTATAGTTTGACTCATAATCTAAGTGGCAGTAAGAAGTGAAATGATTTTGCGTCTAGTAGAGTACAAAGCGGTAAAGGTTTCAGTTCTAGTAATAACAATGTGAGTAAAAGTGACTATTATTGTTATGCATGCGGAAAAACTAGTCATACGTCTAAGGTTTGTAAGAATGAAGTGGCATTTAGTGGCTCAGAATTAACTTGTTTCTGATGTAATTAGAAAGGCCATTTAGCGAGAAATTGTGCAGTAGAAAGGAAGGACGTTAAAAAACAGTGTCTCTAGTTAACCTCTCATCAAGTAGGAATGATGTGATGAGAGAAACTAGGAAATTGTTTGGTGAATTTCTGTCAGAAGGTGTAGTTTC
>NC_061087.1:61392139-61414639 GCF_015104395.2 Macrobrachium nipponense | reverse complement strand
TATTATTTGCATGGCACCCATTCTTGTCAGATGTCAGTTAATTTTAGAGTAAATGGTAAACTTCACACAGCTACACACATAATATATTATATATATCGTATATATATATATAATATATATATATATGTGTGTGTGTGTGTGTGTGTGTGTGTGTGTGTGTGTATGAACCATAAGAAAGACCTCCTACCTCATAGCAAAACCTTTCTTAGTTTGTTCCCATTACCTGTCATCCCTGTAGCTAGCTGAAAATAAATCATTAAATCATAGGCAAATTCAGACTCTTGCTATACAAATATATAATCTTTATTTTCCCAAAATAACTGACATAAAAATGGATTCCATGAAATCATCTTGTATATAATTATCACCCTTATCCTCACTTGTTAGACAACCACATGAGTCTTTATTAATACATGTCATATCAAAGTATAAAGAATTCATTTTCAAGTAGCAACAGCCGAATCCATCTGAAATAAAGAGACTACAATTATCAGGCAATGAAATATTAAAGTTCATCAATAATATTAAGTGTCGCACCACACTTCCCTTCTCAGTGCATCTGAAATAAATGTCACAGTCCTAAATATTTGTTATTTTCCTTTCTCGATGGATCTTAGTGCCTCCTCAGATCTCCAAGGTCTCTTGTGACCACTACAACAGTTTGCTGTCTAATTGCCCCATTAATTCCTATAATAGAGATTATATCTCATGCATTTGCTCTAACAGAAGTATGAACCTACACACGCTACTGAGCACATGAATGCATGCACACTGGTTTATTCTGATGTACATGCTTTATCCTATTGCTCATGTACACGTCCTATTTAAGGCACTGATGTCACAATCATGTGATTCCGAATTAACCAGGTCGTTTCAGCGCTCGCAATCTCACCAATGTGGCCTGTAGTATTATGATGCTTGTCTCATCTGTTCCAATGTTTTTTAAGCTTTTCTAAACAATTGACACTTTACTGTTTTTTACATTCCAGTCTTGTTCACATCACTAATTGTCGACCTGATTTCCACTTATTGCATCCAGTGCCTTATATATATATATAATATATATATATATATATATATATATAATATATATATATATATATATATACATATATATATATATATATATATATATATAATATATATATATATATATATATATATATATATATATATATATATAGATAAATATATATCAGGCAAATCCCCCAGGAATGATAGTCAGAAATCCAAGCATTTTCGTCTTTACTAAGACATTGTCAAGGAGCTAATGAAATACAATGGGAGAGAAAGATATCACACAGTCACAAACCGATAATCCTGGATTATCTCTTTTAATTTTTACCCTTTTGTTTTGACAATTAACCATCTGGTATTCTTGATCTGTTGTGTACCTGAGACCTTTCTCTCCAATTGTATCTCATTAGCTCCTTGCAATGTCTTAGTAAAGACGAAAGTGCTTGGATTTCTGACTTATTCATTTTCCTGTGGGATTCGCTTATTTATGAAGTCACGTGGCATCTACTGATGATATTTTAAGCATATATATATATATAATATATATATATAATATATATATATATATATATATATATATATTATATATATATATATATGTATATATATGCATATGCAATATATATATAGATATATAGAGATATATATATATATATATATATATATTATATTATATATATAATATATATATATAAAGTGAATATGTATAGGTAGCCTGTTATAGTAATATATAATATATAATAGTAGTAATATCTATATATATTATATATATATATATTATATATATATATATATATATATATATAATAATGAATAAAAAAGCCAGAATATAGAAAGTAAGTATTATATTTGAGAGATTGAGGTAATGTATGAGAAAAGTTAACCAAAGATCCATCCACAGGTAAACTACTTAACTAGGTCACCCTGGTTGATAATTTTTCTTTAATATTCTCAAGTCTTGTTTGGAGGAGGATTTTATCTGTGATATCTGAATCCCAGGAACCCTTTACATTGTTCATTACCTTTCTTTGTTTAATCAAGGCCGACTCCACCATCTGGCTTTTATACCGGCATTTGTTGCTATAAATTATATGTGACAAATTCCAGTTTATTCTGTGGTTTTGGTTATTTATACCATCAAAATTAGCTGAGCTATGTTGTCCATACCTAATTGACTGTTTATGATGTATTAATCTCTGGGGAAGTGATTTTCCTATAAAGCCGATATAAGAATGGTTACAGTCCAGGCATGGGATTTCATGTCCTCCTGTGTCTCTGGAGAATGGCTTTCGTTGGACATTAATCAGGGTTTGGATTAGGGTGTTTGGGTAGTTATAAGGCCAAAGGGTTGGATTTTCATAATTTGTCTCACCATCTTAATCTTGTCCAGGTGTGGGGTTTTCATCTTTTTGTTGGGTGTCTCTCTGGTCTTCTTTTGAGGTTGTCGGTAGAAAATTACGTTTGTTTTATGAATCACTTTCTCAATAATATGGTCAGGGACCTTAAAGATGAAAGCTCCTTACAAATTAGTTCAAATTCCTTTTCCCAGAAATCTGGGGAAGAAAGTCGTAAGGTTCTTAACAATAGATTGCTTGCTACGCCTATCTTGATAGAAATGCCATGATAACTAAACTAGTAAATGTATGAGAGTGAGAATGTTGGTTTTCTATATATGGTTAATTTGTATTCTGTTGTGTATCTAATAATTAAAATATCAAGGAAATGAATTTTGTTGTCTGTTTCCCATTCAACTTTAAATGTGATGCTGGGCACTAATGCAATTAATTTTGAAAGGCATTCGTTGAAATTGCTCTACCTACTATCCCGAAATGTTAGAATATAATCTACATATCTCGTCCACAACATGTTTTTGGGTTTTATTGCATTTATTACTATAGTTTCAAAGTATTCCACTTATAGATTGGTTAAAACAGGACTCAAAGGGCTACCAATGCTACACCCGTATTTTTTGCTTATAGAATAACTCTCACTGATAAAAATACATACATACATACTTTATATATATATATATATATATATATATATATATATATATATATAATATATATATATATATACATGTATTATATATATATATATATATATATATATATATATATATATATATATATATATATATATATATATATATATACATATATATACATATATATATATATATATATATATATATATATATATATATATATATATATATATATATATATATATACTACATATATATATATATATATATATATATATATATATATATATATTATATATATATATATATGTGTGTGTGTGTGTGTGTGTGTGTGTGTGTGTATATAGTGTGTGTGTGCGTGTGTGCGTGTAGGGGAGACCTGGGATAGTTGCATATAGGGGTAGGTTTATACACTCTCAATATCTTCATCATATGGCAATAGTTGGCGCCGGGATTCCTGAGACGTTAAGGTGTCGGTATCAGCCCTATCCTCGATGAGAGCAAAACGAGTTAATCACTCGTCTGCGAAACAACAGGAAAAAAAACTGTTTTTGGACACGCTGAGTAAAAATTCTGACCTTTCGTATTATCTTGAATGCGCACAATTTGCATACAATGTTTGCAAACAGTTTGCAAAGTATTTGCAAACTGCTTGCAAATTGTTTGCTGTCCAGACTTCATTTGTCGTCAAATTGCTTGTCGATGCAGTACCCTCTGTATTGTACTTGGCTATTCTAATGCACCCAATGAGGGATAAGAGAAAGAAGAAGAGATGGGTGAGGAGGTTATATATATATATATATATATATATATATATATATATATATATATATATATATATATATATATATATATTGAAGATTGAAGATGTTTAAGAATGGTGTAATAAGAAAGGCATGGAAAGAAGCTGCTAGGAGAAACATTTAGTATTATATGGGACGAAAAGCAGAGTTGGTGGTCGGATGGAGACATTGAGAAAGTAATAAATGATAAGAAGAAGGCAACGAAATGATGGAAAGAGTCAGTCATTGGAGGACAGAGATAGGTTCAGAGAGAAAAACAAGGTGGAGAAAAAGGTGGTAGCCCTAGCTGTGTATAATGAGCTGGGGACAAAGGAAGAATTAAAGAAGACGATCAAGCTATTAAAGGCTAGAAATAAGAGCACCAAGGATATTACACATATCAAACAAATAAAAGATCAAGATGGTGTAGTAGTACTTAGAAAGGAGGTAGACATTGTGAAGAGATGGAAAGAATATTTCGAACAATTGTTAAATGAAGAAAATAGACTAATAAGCGAGGATGAGCAAGTGAACATTGGCATGGTAATGAGGGGTTCTAGGCAAGAGGTACTAAATGAACTGAAGAAGATAAAGAATTGGAAGGCAACCGGACCAGGCATGATTCCTGTGGAGGAAAGATAACGATGATATTAATGTTATCTTTCGTCGTAGAAGCAAAGTAAGAGCATATTTGGAATTCTCGTGGAAATTTCTATCAAAATAATGTTTTCTTTTTTCTCTACGAATAATAATAAAGAAGTTAGCATGGCTGGATATCTAGCCGCATATTAGGAACAAAACCGCTAATAACATCGTCATTTTCCATCGTCGAAGAAATGTAAGGGCATATTTGGAATCCTCGTGAAAAGATATTTCAGATTATACGTTTTGCATTTCTCTACAAAGAATAAAAAAAGAAGTTAGCATGGCCGATTATGCGGCCGGATATCCGGATCAAAACAGCAACCCATAAAAACCATCCCATATAATATCTACATATATGGTCCGACTTTGGTTCAATTCGGTCCAGTAGTTTTGCCATCTATAGCGAACATACACATATACATCCATAGTCCGACCGTCAACTTTATATATAAAATATATATAGAGTAGTAAATCAAGCCGCAAAAAGCGTTTGATATAAATTTCATTACAAATTAGCTATAATTTACACTGAAGGGAATCATAATGAATAACAAAGCGATTCCATTATTGAATATTTCAATAGTTTATAGAATATATATATAAATATATATACATATATATATATATATATATATATATTATATATATATATATATATATAGTATTATATATAGTATATATATATAATATATATATATATATATATAGTATAGATAGATATATATATATATCGTATATATATATCTATAATATATTATATATATATCTTTTATATATAATAATATAGATATATATATATTCTCTCTATCTATATATCTATATCTATATATATATATGTATATATATATATATATATATATATATATATATATATATATATAGATATATATATATTATATATATATATATATAATATAGATATATATCTATATATATATATATATATATATATATATATATATATATATCATTATATATATGAATAACTTGATCACGAAGTATATAAAACGTGATGCTATGTATAAATAAAGTTTTTTTTGCCACGAAGGAAAAAAATGAAAAAACGAAAGTACTCGGCTAACTCGTTTTTTCATTTTTTTCCTTCGTGGCAAAAAAACCTTTACCTTTATATATTATATATATATATATATATATATATCTATATATATATATTATATATATATATATATATTAGATATATGCGATAATCTTCAATTCAGACCCATTATTTCATGTACCGGAGTTTTCAATTATGAAATTACTTACTGATTAGCTAGCTTGCCTCCTTTCCCCTTTCTGAAGATCGTTTTCTCCCAGTCATAGCAAACACTGAAGATTTCTGTCACAGATTCAGAGAAGCACATATACCACTTCACAACATAGACCTTTTAATCCTAGATGTAGATTCCCTATTCAAACAAGTACCAGTACATGAAGTTCTACAATTTTTGAGAGAGAAATTAGCCCCCTATTTAGATCATTTTCCACGGGCTCTAGGTAAAATAATAAAGTTAACTGAATTATGTGTATCTAGTAACGTCATTTCATTCAGGGATTTAATATATAAGAAAAAATTCAGGTGCTGTATGGGTAGCCCTCTAAGTCCTCTTTAAGCTAATCTATGCATGGAATATTTAGAGATTATACTAATAAATGCAATAAAACCTAAAGACATGCTGTGGATGATATATGTAGATGATATCCTACCATTTTGCGATGATAGGTAGGACAATTTCAACGAATTTCTTTTAAAATTAAATCAATTAGTGCCCAATATCAAATTTCAAGTTGATTGGGAAACAGACAAGAAAATTCCTTTTCTTGATGTTTTAATAATTAGAGACACGACAGAACACATATATACTTATACAGAAAACCAACATTCTCAATTTCGTACATCCACTATTCAATTTATCATGACACTTCAATTAACAACCTTATAAATTTGTTCCACGAATTTCCTGGAAGAGGAAATTAAACTAAACCACAAGCAGCTGTCATCTTTAAAGTACCCTGGCCATATAATTGAAAAAGCATTCCATGAAGCGAATATAATATTCTACCATTCCCTTCAATAAAAAAATAAATAAAATCCCACACCTGGACAGGATCAAGACGTTGACAAGGACACTTGAAAACTAAATCGTTTGCTTTTATGTACCCAACTACCTTAGCTAAATCTTTGGTTAACGTCCACCAAAACCCAATCCCCAGATACACAGGACTACATGAAATCTCTTGCCTCGACTGTAACCAATTTTATATTGGTTTTACTGGTAAATCACTCCCCTAGAGATTAATATAACGTAAACGTTCAGCTAAGCTCAGCTATTTTTAACCACATAAATAACCTTAATGGAATTTATCATGTATGAATTATAGCAGCAATTTTAAGTTCAAAAGCCATATGGTAGAAGCAGCTTTGATTAAACAGATACAATGATCCTTTAAAAGGGGTATGGGACTCACATATAAATCAAATCTTCCTCCAACCAGCGATTAAGAAGTTTAAAGAGAAATTGTCAGCCAGGGTGACTTAACGGCTGACCTGTAGACCTTTGGGTACTACAAATACTGCTTTTTCTGTATCTCTTCTCATTCATTTGCTGCCTGAAGAGAGAGAGATTGCTTGGTCTCTGAGATGTGGTAATTACTCTCTTTATTTTGGCATTTTTATGGGCTCCTTTATTTTATTAATAATAATAATATATATATATATATATTAATTATATTTATATATATATATATATATAATATTATATAATAATTAATATAATATATATATATTATATATGTATATATATATATATATATATATATATATATACATATATATACATATATATAATATATATATATATATATATATATATATATATGTGTGTGTGTGTGTGTGTGTGTGTGTGTGTGCGTGTATGTGATTGCGATGTCACGTGTGAGTTAAGGGCAGGAACCAAAGTCCCCTGAAATAAAGAAGGAAAGAAAAAGAAGAGGAAGAAGGAAAAAAACCCACCGATGTAAAATTCGTCTTCCATTATAACCACTGGCTTCTCACAAGTGGAAAATTCTGAAGTCGCCAAGCAGGTGTGAATTCCTGTTTGGCAGCAGAAAAGATCCCACCACACTACCTATCACCCTTTCCCACATATAAAAAAAATGTTGCGATCAGATAACCACTCAATATAATAAAAAATCTAAAATAATTGTAGAAAGAGAGATGGACTATATAAAAAAACACACACATAACGGGAAAAACTGACTTCACTCTATTCCTTTAAAATAACATCCTTGACAAAGTAAACCCATTTATGCAAACCATTGCAACCCAATGCTCATTTATAAGAGAAAACAAAACATAAAAGAGATAAAATAAAAACATCACCTGCATCAAAATAAAAAAAAAATTGATAATAATAAAACTCATATTCCCCACTTCCTTCGCACGTCACCATCAGCCCAACATTATCTACACTCACTATAATACAACCCCGTTTCACTTAAAAGCACAAACCCCTTGGAAACAAGCGGTAAAAAAAATTTATCATAAGCACTAGCCAAAGCAGACTGAGCAAAAGATCCTCCCAACTACCCTCCGGGACCTAAAACTGCCTACGCAATGATTTTCCCTAACTGACGGAGTGCCGACCAGACAGTTAAATTTCACCCAGACAACACCTTGTAAGAAAAAAAAATAAAAATAAAAAAGTACTTAAAGTGTACCAATCTCCTACTTCGTTTGCATCACCCATACACTCCTCTTCGGCGTAGTTTCAATTCGAGAACTTCCAAGATGTATTTTCTCACCTTGAGATTGAGTTTAAGTTGGCGCCTAGCAGCTGAGACCGAGAAGTCCCTTCCCCCAGACACCCCATCCAATCTCTCTCTCTCTCTCTCTCTCTCTCTCTCTCTCTCTCTCTCTCTCTCTCTCTCTCAAAAGAATGCTTCAACTAGCATATGTTAAATTAAATCCCCTTTACAAAAATAAAGCGTATTCTACATAAAAAGCAAATGTTAACAGTCAGAATGAAGAATATGATTAAAGATACAAGCAAACAAACTACTTACAAAAAACATTGCACCATGAAATATTAACGAGACCATCTCCTGTATCTACACCGTCACCACAAAGGCGCTCCATTGTTAAGTCAATTATACCAGTCTCAATTGGCTATATCCCCACAACAGCCAAATTCTACGAAGTTCATATGTGTGGCCATAATTGTCCTATATGGCACACAGGTGCTATTCATGCCCATAGATTTGAAACATGTGTGGGTGAAATAAATATCTCCTTTAGTACTGGGCATATTATGTTTCCACAACATAAAAAAAAAATGGTACAATATAAAAATAATGCAACTAATGCCAGGATAAAAACAATAGAAAATAAGGCAATCAATGTCCAACTCCAAAACTCACAATACAGGCAATAGTTAGAAGGACAAATTATTGCGTCGGGCAGTGTTTGGTCCCAGAGGTAGTTGGGAGGATCTTTTGTTTAGTCTGCTTTGGCGAGTGCTTAGGATAAATTTAACAAGTGCTGGGTGTTTTTACCGAGATTTTCCAAGGGGTTTGTGCTTTTAAGAGAAACGGGGTTGTATTATTGTGAGTTCATTGACTGATGAGCTGATGGCGACGTGCGAGGGAGGTGGGCAATATGATTTTTTTTTTGTTTTTTGTTTTTTTGCAGTTGATGTTTTTATCTCTTTTATATTTTGTTTTATCTTAGAAATGATTATTGGGTTGGAATGGTTTGCTTTTATGGCTTTACTTTGTCAAAAATATTATTTTAAGGGTACAGAGTGAAGTCAGTTTTTCCCTTTGTGTGAGTGTTTTTTTATATAGTCCATCTCTCTTTCTACAATCATTTTAGTTTTTTTTTATTTTTTTTTTTATTATATTGAGTGGTTATCTGATCACAAAATTTTTTTTCTTTATATATGTGGGAAGGGGTGATGGGTAGTGTTGTGGGGTCTTTTCTGCTGCCGTCATATTTGACAGCCTAGAAACAGGCATTATCACCTGCTTGGCGACTTCAGAATTTTCCACTTGTGAGAAGCCAGTGGTTATATTGGAGGACGAATTTCACATCGCTGGATTTTTGTTTTTACTTCTTCTTCTTCTTCTCCTCCTTCTTTCTTTCTTTCTTTCAGGGGACTTTGTGTTCCTGCCTTCAACTCACATGTTGCATCACTTAGCTGTCAACTGTTACACACGGACATATAGATATGATTCGCTCCCGTGAAGTTTTGTGGTTAAGTGTTGGGTTACGGGAGATGATTTTTTTTTATTTGGTAATTAATCTTTTTATTAGTAGTATTTTATGTCGGGGAGGGTTTTTACAGGGGTGTAGAGTAGTTACCATTACCGTAGAAACCAGAAAGGGATATTACCGAAAATGACGGGCGATGACTAGAATAAGAAAGTTTTAAGTCAAAAGTTAACGACTGTGGCTTTGCCAGTCTAGCCTTTCGCGTGCTTTGTTAATTAATGGTGTTCTTCCCCAGCCATTGAACTTTTCAGTGAGTCTGTGTAAAAACATTTGAATTCGAAGAAAATCACTGATGAGACAGAGGCATTTACTGAAGCTTAAAGTTTCTTCTTCAGGTGTTTGTAGATATTGGCCAATGCTGTCATAGTTTCCAAATTCAAGTGTCAAATGTGGGACGACCTAAAAACTTTTCTTAGAGCTGCATATGGGGCTGCTGAATGTGGTGATTTAGTCCTTTAAGATTAGGAAGGAAAGGGATTCGATGGTTGATTTTAGCTCACAGCTGTTTAACGCTGCAGGAGATTTTACAGAAAAATTAAAAGGTTCTAGAAGGGTATCTGGTAATTCAGTCTCACTGGTAACCTTTCAGCAGTTGTTGCATTTTTCCTGGCTCTTGAATGACATCCCTGATCCAATAGTTAGCAGTCTTGACAGTCAGATAGAACCTTCGTCTGATGAGGCGTTGATTTTTACCCAGATTCATAAGCATATGTCAATATATTCGATGTAGATAGCACATTTTTCAGTGGAATACCGAAAGCCACAAGGGGTGCTCCAAAGAACTTATCACAGAGAGATTCAGGCTTTGTTTCTGGTTGGTTTTGTGGTAAAGTAGAAATTGATAGAAGACCAAAATATTTAGCTTCTGGTGGTTTATATGCTACATTTTAGTTGTTTTTGTTGTAATAGGTAGGGGTCTACCAAGAAGTTTTACAGAGTTAAATACTGTGATGGCTGTAAGAGTTCTGACCATTTGTGGTAGTTTTGTTCATTGCTCAGACGAAGTAATGTTAGACCAGAAACTCATGGGGGATATTCAAAGGCGTCTAAAGATGGGCAAAATTTTTGGAAGGCCAGTCTGCAAGAACGGAAAGGGATGGATGTTCATGTATAGGGCTTTTGAATGATGTAGCTGAGCCAAAGCCTGTGGTGGAGGTAATCGTATCTGAATCCAGTGTTTTGACTTTTGTAAATACATGTGCATCAGTCAGTTTGTTGTTAGACTGATTTTTACCAGTCAATGTTTCCTCAGTACCAGCTAGAACATTCAGAGAAGAAAGTTTGTGATGCTTAGGCTCATAATCTGGATGTTATGAGAACAACTGACATTTGGTTTCCGTTAGGTGAACCAATTGACTAAGAAACAATTTTGGTGGTAAAGGGAGTTGCCTTGGGGAACAGAGTGTTATTGGGCCATCCTGAATGTAGAAGGAACAAGATTTTCATACACCAGCATTTAGTAAGTATAACAACTGGGGTACCTATGGTTTTTATCCCGACGGGTATGTGGGTGTTAATGAAATAGATGGTAATATTTCTGTGAGTGCGGATAATAAGGGAACTGTGGGAGATAAGCAATCACGGGGGATATTGAGCCTAATGGTGAGGGGAAGAGGATATAAAAGGTGCGTTGACAGAAGATATATTATTATTTTAGAACCTGGTATGATTAGTTTGGTGAATGTTCAGCTGAAAGATATAAAAGTGGCTAAGCAGATGTGTGTGGTTGGAATTAGTGAGAAGCTTAAAGATTTCGTGAGTACAGTTTCAATAAATGATATATCAAATAAAGGTGTTACGTGGGTGGAATTGTTGAAGTGTAGTGATTCAGCTAGGAAATATCAGAGAAACACACATATTGTGGACCTTGAAGACTGGAATGACGAAACTGATTCAGTGGTATTCATTGGGGATCAAAATGAGTTTTCAGAGGCTGAAACAAAGGTTAAGAGAAAGATTTTTAGGAATTATTTAGGTGAAGCAAACTAAAAAGAATATAAAGGGTCTGGGTGAGGTTCTGGCTGAGTATTCAGATGTTATTGCTCTTAAAGTGGATAAATTGGGGTTAACTATGGTGCTAAAACACAAGGTAGATTTGAGGGGGGGCGGGGCTAAACCTATTTTTGCACCATCATATAGGATATCCTTTAAGATTAGAGAGTAGGTTGAGGAAGAGGTTAATAGAAAGGAAGAGAAAGGTCTACCTCGTCTCCATTTAATTTCCTATTGTTGGCGGTACCTAAGAAGGATGGCTTGCTTCGTTTATGTGTGAATGATGAATTTACATGGGTGCCTTTTTGTTTGCCAGGTAGTCCTATGATTTTTACGAGATTAGTGAATACAGTCTTGCAAGGGTTGTTAGGTTTATATGAACAACATCCTGATTGCTACAGATTCTATAGAGGAATATTTAGAGGTGCTTAGGGAAGTCCATCAGGAGACTTAGATTGGCGGATCTGAAAGGTAAATTAGTTAAATGCGATTTCTTGAAGATAGATATGGTATATTTAGTAAATGTAATCGTTAAAGCAGATGATTGAGTAAACAATGACAAAGTCAGAGCCATCATAGATTTTCCTACTTCTGAGACCGAAACATGGGGATGGCGGGGGTTTTCCGTAGGTTTGTGAAAGGGTTTTCTCCGTCTCCGTTGTCGACACCTTTGGCAGATGTATTGAGGGATGATGCACACCCGCGGACAAAACTCTCTTTCCTCCCTTGTCTGGGTCGTGAATGTGGCATCGTCGCACTTTTTCTATGCCGTCGAGAATTGGGAAACTACCTTGGCGATAGTTAAACTATTCATTCTACTTTGCTTAAACCTATGATGTCTTTCGCTGTATTCTACTATTTTCACCCATATAGATGAACGTTGTTCGGCCGTTAAGAAATCATTCAATAGGATTTGTATGATTTTTTTTTATCGTTCATGGTGTAATCATTCATATCTCTATGCAAAAGATACAGAGTTCGAACTGAAATAGTTGTTTTTAAAGGTAAGAACCTCTCTCTCTCTCTCTCTCTCTCTCTCTCTCTCTCTCTCTCTCTCTCTCTCTCTCTCATATTTTTCTGCTATTTGCTGAGAAAAAACCACTTTTCTGAGGCAGACAACTTCTGTTTTCAGTTTTTTTTTTCGTTTTATTCCGTGTCGGTTTTCAATTATTTTCCTCTATGAGAAGTTCGTGAGATGTATTTTGCTGTTGATAGGTGCTGTTAAAATTCAATCGATAAGTCCTCTGTTAGCGGTCGTCTCTGTTCTATGACGGTTCAAATACACCGTAGGCTCGAATGATGAATTTATGAAATTTACGGCCGAAGCCGAGCGCCGGAAGAAGCCTACCCTTACATTACCTATATCGTTATTGCAATTTCGATTTAGCCCCCGTAGAGTCGTCGCCACAAGACGCTCCCGATTATGGAATCACCAACTCGCAGTGTTCGAACTTTTTATGAGTCATTATCGACTTATCGCCCTGTTCAACAGCCATATATACCTTATGAGTGGTTATAGATTCATCATCCCAATAAACAGCCATCTATCCTTGAAGTATAGACCACCTCTCATCACGAGCAGATGTCCGATGTTTCAACTGATGAAAACCCAGCATCAAGGCCCCCTGCTTCTCAGTTTGAGGATAATGACTCCTCCAACGACGGAAACTCTGTTGCATTGAAATGAAGAAACCTCCCTTCAAATCAAGTCTTCTGCGGCTAATTCCTGGCTACCTTTTCCAAAATATGGAATCTCTGCTCAAAAAGAACATTCTGCCTATGTAGCATTAGCAAAGCTTGAAAAACAAAATCCAAACTTAATCATGTCAGTTAAACCCAATTTGGTTGGTGATATGATCACAACAAAAACCAGAGAAATTGATGAATTTCAACGAGTACCACCGCTTTTCAATAACTTGATCGGAGAAAGTTAGAAAAGCTGCATATGCCACACCCCTCGTGGCTGTGTACCGGCTGTTGTGGTTTCCAAATATATGGTAATTCTGAAATCGTCGTGGCTCAGGTATGAATGCTTCCGTGGGGAATGATCCCCATATTCCAAGGGAATCTTGGCTGGGAATATCTCATTGAAAGTTAGCAATGATTTATCTTGTGGAAGCCCCTGACTTTCCAAAATATCTCTTTGTTCTCCCGTCTAGAACATTCCACAGCTGTAGAATGTGGTCTGAGACAGGGTGGTCGGCCATTCTACAAATAATAGCTTTTCTATTATTTGTAGAATGGCCGACCACCCTGCCTCTAGACCCCATTCTCCAGCAGTGGAATGTTCTAGACGCAAAGAGATGTTTTGGAAAGTCAGGGGCTTCCACAAGATAAATCATTGCTAACTTTCAATGAGATATTCCCAGCCAAGATTCCCTTGGAATATGGGGATCATTCCCCACGGAAGCATTCATACCTGAGCCACTACGATCTCACAATTACCATATATTTGGACAACACAACAGCCGCTACGCAGCCACAGAGGCGTGCGGCATATGCAGCAAACCACACCCTACAAAACAGTAACTCGATGCTTTCAAAAGAGGAGACACAATTGAAAGCAAATGCCCAAACTGTTCTCTTCAACATCATGCTTGGAACAAGCGGTACAAATTCAGACTGGAAAAAGCTGCGAAAATGAAAGCAATTCCCTGACATCCCCCACCTCCAAATCATTCCAAACCCATTCCAAAACCCAAGCAAGAAGATAGAATGACTAGGATGGAATTACAAGAAACAGTTAGAGCAGCACTATACAATTAGCCAACAAGTCAGTGCCTAGTGAAACAGTGACTGCCCCTCCCCCGTCAAACTCCAAGGTTGACCGTCCTCCTTCCAAGACCCATTCCTCACACCCTTCTGATATTTCCGCTAGCGCCAACCAAGAAGGTCCCAAATCATTTAGAGAAAGTTGTATAACACTGACATTTGGAGGGATCATCTGTCTCTTCGAACTTGTAGTAGGGAAACAAATTGACTGAGAGACGCTGCTAAGCTGCATTCAACCTCACCTCATCCAAATTTTCGGTATTATTTTATTTATGGACATTAATAATGTAGCGTATTCTAACTTAGTTTCACTATGTTAAGGAAGTGAAAATAACAAAATACTTCTTCTCAATACATATTGTCGCTAATGCATACTTTACAGAGAAAAAAAGAAAAATTAAGTTTTTACCTTCGGAAGTTTTGTTTCCTAACGTCGGGAGAGGGTTTGTCTACGGTAATGTATTTAACTTTTAATGAGCCCACTAAACTGACTTTCTTACGCAAACAAAAGCAGTTCCAGTTACTCATTTATTGGCTGAGAGGTGTGACATCGTTATGACGTCATGGGTTTCATAACCAATTACTAACGACTTTAGTCGAAAAAACTAAGTTTCACTAGCTTTTCAGCGGAGTAAAATAAAAGTTACCTGTCTAGTGACCAGTGGTTTCCTTGTAATGACCTGAATACTCGAATAATGAAGCAAAAAACCGGCATTTTTGTCTTCCTCCTGAGGTATGGCAGAGGTAATGGCTGGCCCTTCTGTCATTAATTTTGACAGACCTTCGATTTCCTACCGATTGTTTGCAGTGCAATGTGGGTTACGGTGAATTTTATCATTATTTGTCTAGTGGTGTAAAGAAGTTGTGGCTGGAATATGCTCAAAGACATAATTTAATTCTAAAGCAAAACACTGTGAGTGTTGTGGAGGAGCTATTTGTCGGATCGACTACAACAGGAACACCTTTAGATGTGATCGCTCTGTAGGGATGAAAGGACGTCGGCGTAAGGGATGCGACACCCAAATCCATCCGCCACGGTAAGTAACCTTACTGTAACCCCTGTGGCTAGCGCGCGCAGCGCAACATTACCTCTTGCCACAACATGTCGGGCTTGCCAAGAATCTTTAAATATGCGGATATGGCGCGAAGCACCGTTCCGCCTCAGCCTTACTGACAGCACACACAAATCGATCGAATCGGATATGTAGTCGCTCCCTACTTTGTTTGTTGTTGTTTTGGTATCGCCGCCATATTGGGTTTGGTGTTCTTCCGTCGATTTCGGTCGGCGGTCGAGTGGGCCTGCGAATCTGTAAGTGCTCCAGGGATAGGTGCATTTTTAATATGTTTGAGTGTTATATTTATGGTTTTTTTCCTCCATTTTGTCCTGTTTTTTAACCTACTTTGTCTCCCCCACCCAAAAAACCCCGCATCCCAAGGAGGTTCCCCCAGATTGTTATTCTATAGGGGGAGGGGTGGTGGAAGGATAAGTATTCATTTGCGATGGAAATAAACCTCAAAATCATTCAAATCACATCATAATACAACAGAAAAACCTATATTTTATGTTGAAAGCAATTAATGTCCATAAGTAAAATGATACCAAATTTTCAAACCCAAGCACCTGCTATTCAATTCGGATAGCAGCAGCCTCACCTGGAAATCCCACCACCGCAGTTGTCCTCTTCTCCAGATACCTTCACGAGCGGTACAGAGAAGAGCAACATCCCAGCGCCACTGGGAACCGAGCCACTCTCAAGTGAGAAAACCCTAAATGGCATACAGACACCCCAGGTATAAGCCAAATAGCATCTATTCACCACATTACCAACATTCATCACATACCAAGGGAACTTGGGTTCCCAACCTTTCTCTCTAACTAAAGTTTAGCCTTTCCTTCCCATGCTCTGCTACTTACCAGGACTTGCTTCTATGACACTTTATCTCCCACTACTTCACTTCTGGCCCAGCTGTTAAATTGAGCCGAATAGTTTGTTGCAGAGAAGTATACAAACACCAATCATCACTTACGGGCTGCTGGAAAAGCAAGAGCCTGTGTCAGACGAAGGAGCTGACTGGATCTACTGCTTTTCGTTATTAAGAAACGTTTCCCTTGTATTCAACAAGCGGTTATATTTCACTTTGTTGAAAAGAAAACAACCAAGGTAAATGTTTACGTTCCTTTTGAATACTCGAAATAGCGTTTGTCTATCGTGAACATAAGAATAAGTTTGTTACGGTCTTGCGAGCCATTCATGGCAACAGTTTATGAAATGTGCTCATGAATATTACAGTATACATTGTATACAAGAGATCTCAATTATTTGTTGGTTACCCTATTTTAGGGTAGAAATCACCATCATAAAGATTACCGCTTTATGATAATCAGATATGTTACTCAAAAACATTTTGCAAAAGAAAAATTATTTTCTAAATCATTATAAATTCTACAATTTTCCATTTCTTTCTTGGAAGAGAAATTAATTAAGACGCTGCCTGTTTGTTAACATGTTTCAAATTTGCATATACAATATCTCGATATTAAAGCATACGAGAATGAAATCATAAACAAATTTAAGAATATACTTTAGAGATAAAAAGTAAGATTCTATGGTTAAACTATCTAATGCCGATCTATTTTAGACGTACGATAGTTACCAAATGGAATCATGTCTGCTTCTCAAACTGAGATCTTTTAGATAGTATAAAAAATATAGCAATAGAGAAAAGATATTTCCTGATTTCGTGCTGAATGAAATTTTTCGAGAAACACTCCGAAATCTAATCTGACTGCAACAGAAATATATCATAACTCAAAATGTATGAATGAGGTATCCTAGTTACCATACAGCCCTAAGATATTCTACAGATTATGGAAGTTTTGTTTAACAAATTACGAAAGTGACCGATTTCAGAGTAAAGCTTCATTCATTAACGTTTGTGTAGCCATGGCAAACAGACAGCAACACGATGCCATTGCCTTGCGTGCAAAAATTTGTTAGTCTGCGTAGTGCAGGATTTAACGTCGGGAAGATTGGTTGCGGCGATTCGAATATTTGATCTTTTTGTTTACTCTGTAACATCTGTACCTCATTTGTGCCCCAATGATGCGTGAATAAACACGACAAAGTTCTTGGTTATGATCTTCTGTCTGTCATTTTCCTGTGGTATCCGCTTACACACACATACATACACACACACACACACACACACACACACACATATATATATATATATATATATATATATATATATAATATATATATATATATATATATATATATATATGTGTGTGTGTGTGTCTGTGTGTATGTGTTAGTGTGTGCTTGTATGTGTGTGTATACATGCATACATAATGTATTATGGAGAAAAATTAAGCATTAACTAACGAGAGTAATAAGGCAATGTACAGTCACCTTCTTAAATAATGTCAGTGGTTAACTCTTCCACTTTATGAACCAATCCATATTTATTGATAGAAAAATCATTTTACGAAAACAACTTGAAGATTTTGTCCTCCGCTTTTATTATGACACTACAAAAAGCCTGTCTACAATAGAAGAAAAATTAGCACCAGTATGAATTTCCGAATAACTTTTCTTAAAAACACGGAGCTACTTGGAAGCAGCAGTTAAAAATAAGCAATTCGATTTTATTTCTAATTTGAAAACGTAGACTATATATATATATATATATATATATATATATATATATATATATATATATATATATATATATATATATATATATATGTGTGTGTGTGTATGTGTGTGTACGTTTTTAGATAAAAAAAAATCTCTGACTTACTAGAATCTTATATCATAACTTATTTAAAACTAACTAGCGCTGGATTTTAAAAAAAAGTTATGCTGAAATTCATACTGAAAAGAAAGACGCATGTTAATGATTGTTTATGAAATTCACCTAAGAAATACCACGTATTTATATTTGCCTGTTCAGCTGTCAATCATTTAGCTTTTAGGATTAAATGAGATGTTACGTAGTTGCGTACTAGTTTGCTTCCTTTTAGGTAGAGACGATGATGAAGGATCGTTTCAGCTAGTTTGTTTGTATATAAAATGAAACAATTCAAGAGAGAAAGATCCTTTAACTTTAACATGACCTATGGAAATCAACTGTATAACATCCCAGTCGACCGGCTTTACAGAAAGTTACAGTAAGATAAACGAACTAATTAAAACCTGTTGGAAAGTTTCATTTAACAATGCATGTGTGAAAAAGTGATGATGGCTAATCATTTAAACACACACATATATATTTATGTGTGTCTGTATGTGTGTGTGTACGTAACTAACGCGTTATTGTTGATCATTATGCATGATCCTACAATGCTTATAACCGCACAAATATTTACATTGATTAATCTCTCAGTGGACACAACATAGTATTTATTCATTCAGTTATTTGATTTTCGCATAGGTAAATCAAATTATACCACAAATTTCTTGTTTACTGGCTGCACGACTGCCTATTACGGCAATCAAATTTATGCATAATTTACCTAATTTTATTAGAAATGAAATTCAAAAAATCGGTGACGACTAAGGACGCGGGAATATTTTTTGATTAGCCAATTTCAGTTATTTCATCAATCTCATTGAACACAGTATTGAAAAACGTTATTTGTATTCAGCATCACAAGATATGTTTCCTAGTTATCTTAGCTCGAATTTTCAAAAGATCTAAATTTGCCCTTTTCTAATGAGTCAGACAGTTTTCAATAAGAACTTTTTAATAATATTAGAAAAGCATTTAACGTTCTTTAATTTTGGCAAGGTCACACAAATATATCAGAAAATTTGTATGCATGAAAAACAAATGTCTGAGCCATTAAAATTTGTCATTAACAGAAATGTTATTGTTTACCAAACATAAGGAATGGCTTGTGTTTTCAGAGAAGTTTGAAAACATTTGCATTCGAGTCACTTTAATTAATATTTTTTCAAATTATTTTTTCAGGATAGTTCAGAGAATATAATATAAGGGGAATATTACTTGTATAGATTTTTTTTTTTTTTTACAAAAATTGTAACGCCTTGCGTGCACAAACAGTAAGTTTACACTTAGCCATAAACCAAGATCCATGTTCTTGTCGGCCTGCTAATGTACAAAGATGATTTCGTAGTTTTAAATTAACTGGTAGATTATGTTTCCCATAATAATTAGGTAATTACATATACAGTTTAACAGGTTTCACCAATAAAAACTCGCGCTTAAGGGAATTCATGTGAACTTTAGTGCAAATATTATAGTTAGTTAAAATATTAGATTTAACTTTCAGTGAACGTTACCTATTGCCAGGGTTTCGTTTTTAAATAATCAACGGATGATTAAGCTACGCAGAAAACAGAAAACAGAAACCAACCCATATTCATGATTTTTCTCTCATATCCCTTCATTAGACGAGTTCGGCAACGTTTTTAATCAGCCGGTGTATGAGGGATATGCATGCAGTCAAAGATTTAATTATTTTTAGATGCTTCTCTCATATCCACGTTTCTAAATTATTTTGTATCTCAAACAGCCTAATAGACTTCACCTCAGAACAAGCAACAAGCAAATCTATACTACGATTCCCCATTAATAGTCTAGGGTTAAAAAAATTAATCTTCCATTCCTGTTCAGTGAAAATTAATTTAGTTTCATTATCGCCCAGACAGAACTCTGAATTCATTCCAGTAACATTCATTCACGTTTTGATATTGAGTACCTTACTATTACTCTGCCAAATTATAGATAACCTATTAATTTGATTGATCGTTTTATAGTTAGGTAATAAAGTTAACCAAAACGTTAAACGCAATAAATTACAAGATAATATGGTGTTAGCAGTTCCGAAATTTAGCATTTTATTTATCTTACAGCACTGTAATTAATATTATGCTCACTGAAACCATTAATTACGATCTTTTGAAGCCAACTGAATTACCAGCCACATATTTAAGGGTATTATATATCTCCTGATGGTTTCATGACACCTTCTACATTGCATTCCGCAAAAGCACCTTTCATTGATATTAACCAATCTAAGAACACCCAAAAATGATCATTTGAAACAATGTTAAAATGCTGTTTAATATGTATTTTAGGGGACCGCTTTTTCTTTTTATCTTGTACTTTTTTCCCCCATCGTACCTTTCTTTGGCTTCATTAGATAGATGATAAATACATGGGAGACAACAATATGCAAATTTCGATGTCACAAATGTAGATTTTGATAACCATAGTGAAATATCTTCTCATTTTCACGTGTTATCCATTGCCAAGCAATAACAACCACAAGACCTTAGAAAACTGCATTCGTTTATAGTTGAAAATCATAATTTCAGTTATTCTCCTTTTTTGGCATAATTATTAGTAATAAAGAAATGAGGAGAAGCAGCGTTCTAAATTCACAGAATGCCGAATGCCGTAAGAAAACTTTCTTCGAGACCAGCAACCAGTCTTTGTTCTACCAGCAGGCAAAAATCTTCAGATAGAGACGGTTGTTGGAAAGCTAAAAGAACACCTTTAAAAGTGCTATCGTATGAAATAATGGATTTATTAACGACTTGTGAAGGAACTACTCGGTCAAACGGCCACCCACGCCTATAGGTGTTCAGGGACGCGGTTTGTAGGCCTGATATGGAAATGGTGCAATGAAGTAACCTTATCTGAACACGAGAGACTTGCAAAAGCTCAATTTGTAATATGCTTCAGTCGGCAATAAGCGCGTCTTCAAACCACCTTGCTGGTGACGTGCTTAGTTTCGCCTTTGAAGTGTCTTCGGTTCCAATGTAAATTCGCTTATCCTCGGAAATTAGTATTAAAAATGTTCAGTGTTTTAACATTTAGTGTTATATCGATATATGGTTGATATGAATCAATGTTCCGTTATTCCGACTTGTCGAGTGTTGCCATATCATGCCATATAGTATTTTTGTTTTAATCTTTAACGACACTTTTGTTTTGCTAGATTTTAATATGGCCTTTGGAAATCTCAGAAGGGAAGACTTTAGAGCCAATGTGTCGCATTCATGATGATGGTAGTAACTGTGACGACACAGAAGACAATGGTACAGAGTAAGGCAAGCATAGCAACAACAGGGACTTGGAAGAAGAGGCAGACGTCTAAGAAGATGAAGGGACGATTGTGCAGACGACCTACTGGAACTCTGCCCTCTCTCGCATGACTTGACCTCCAGGAATGTGTCTACAGATTCTTCTCCATCTCCTTCGGCGCCTTACTCTAGTACTTTAGTGTCTCCTGTCATTTCTGTGCCAGATCTTTCATATCTTGTTCCTTCAGGCCTGCGTAACCCTAATTCAAGATGTTTTGTGCTAATGTAAGATTATCCACGACAATTCCACGGTGTTGTATTCATATTTCGTAGCATAAAGAAAATATCTTGGCAATTGAATATGACTGTTTTTCCTGGAAAAAAAAATACCATCTTTTCATACCGTTCCAGATTTCGTCGTTTTGATTCTACGGCGATAATTTTCTTACATGGGATTACTTAAGATATAACGAAGCAAACATCAAAAGCTAAATGCCCACTTAGTGAGAATCTTTTTTTTTCTTCTCAAAAAATGTTTTATATTTTTATAAAAAAAAAAATAAAAAATAAAGAGTTGTCTTTTATAGTCCTCCCTTTAAACGTTTTTATGTCAATTACGTATATAGAGAAGAGAATTAAGGGCATGTTATAGGTACTTATAATAATAATTTTCGCTTTTTTGACAAGTTTTTAATTAATTACATTTTCCGACTATGTATAAACGACGGCAAGTTGCTCGGTAACTTTCCTAACCAGGTTAGAGATTCAGAAGTTATCCGTAATCCATACGTTTATGAGGTTCACACTTAGCAAAACCAAAATGCCATAACAGGAATGATTATACAAATGGGCCAGGGCATGTCTTCAGTAACCTTCGCAGGAGCTCCAAACAGAATGACTCAAAACCGCATCACATGGGCCAGACCTAGATTAAGAAGGATATACATTTCCAGCGCTTTCTTCACTCATGGGAAC
>NC_061087.1:61358857-61386357 GCF_015104395.2 Macrobrachium nipponense | reverse complement strand
GAAAGTTTAACGTAAATAATATTAATCTCGGTACTAGTATCTATCGTTCTGCCAGAGAAATTAACGTAATTCGCCTTGAATAAGAAATTAGAATTTCGTGTTGTAAATCGCTCCGCGTTTACAGAGGAATCAGCTGTTTGAACGACATGCTGCCCAGCTCGCTTTACCGCGTTTCACGTCGTATCGCTCACTCGCTCGCTGAGCGAAAGTTTCATTTCACTTCGGACTTAACATAACCTCTTTTACAAATGTTTGCTAACATCGTTTAAAATCCTACCGTCATTTTTCGCTTGTCACAGGGACCTAGTATCTCCGTACGTAAAGTTAACATAAATCTTCAAGAGTAAATCACGAAAATTGTTAACGTAAAAACGCGTGTTTGTAAAAAAACTCATATTGAAACGCAAAATCATTTCATAAGCGCAAGCCGCTACCAGTAACGTAAAAATCGTTCACCGCGAGCGCGTTATCATTTTCATAAAACGTATTCAAAAGCAATTCTTTCAGTAAAACGTTAACGTAAGTAAATCATTTAACGCAAGTTGCGTCATATTAAACTAACATTATTAGTTCAATTAAATAACAAGGGAGTTCATTCATATATCATTTTTCATTTCACCCTCTCCGAGAGAGAGAAGAGAGAGAGAGAGAGAGAGAGAGAGAGAGAGAGAGAGAGAGAGAGAGAACCCATTATTCACGAAGCCAAGAATACTACGCTCATTACTTATAGCATGCAGAACTAACATTATTTTAGTCTCTTGTGCCTTTCATTTACACTGAGCATGATATGTACGCGCCTGTGTCCATTGCAGTTTGCAAGCATGTTTATTTATTTCATTTACCGAGTACTTCAGCGAGGGACTGAGCATTTCTAAAATTACCATTACCTGTCGTTGCCCGAGTGGTCTTTTCATTTTCTTTTATCACAAAAGACTTGCGTATACCGCAAGCACAAATCGCACAGTGTGCCACGCAAATTCATTACTTCCAGACAAGGAAGTCGTTACCAGGTTAGGACTGGCCACCACCTGTGCACGTCAGGTCTTACCATTTTACAGTGCCACTAATTCTTGACACTGTCCATCGACTGGCTGCTGAAGTACTCCCACCTTTTACTTTCTCTCCTCCACCATTACACTCTGCCACGAGCAGTGCCATTTCTCTTCAGTATACTTGAGTATACTGCATGTAGTGTCCGTGACACACCACCGCATGCTACCAGTGCTCCAAAAAAAAACAAAAAAAAAGAAAAAAACCCTCCTGAAGTGCCGCTATTCCAGCACTACCAGTGCTGTCCAAGGAACGCCTCCTGAAGCCCCATTGCACCTGTACCGCTGTACAGGTAGCCATTCTACCTGCGTGTCCAAGTACAAGGGTCAGTGATCCTTCGGAACACTCAACCAGGGAACGCCTCCCGAAAGTGCCGCAATACCAGCCCTAAGTGCTGACAAACCTGCGTGTCCGTCCTTACGGAACGCCCAATCCATTATTGTATCCGCTATCCCGGATCACCCATCAAGGAACGCCTCCGAAGTGCCACAATACCAGCCCTAAAGTGCTGTCAAACCTGCGTGTCCGTCCTTACGGAACGCCCAATCCATTAGTGTATCCGCTATCCCGGATCACCCAATCAAGGGAACGCCTCCCGAAGTGCCGCAACCAGCCCTAAGTGCTGTCAAACCTGCATGTCCGTCCTACAGAACACCCAATCCATTAGAGTATCCACCATTTCGGATCACTCAACCACGGAACGCCTCCATAAGTGCCGTGCACCTGTATTGGACCTACAGGTAGCCCATTCCAGCGTCTCCCAAGTTGGGAACGCCCTTAAGTGTGACGTACGCCACGCACACTATTTGATTTTCACCTCATCAGAAGGTGCCATTCCAGAAGTGCACCAACTAACGGGACACTTCCCAAGTGCCACAGAGCACCCAGTCTTTTCAGACTTTTTTCACTACCACTTTGCAGAACCCATTTCCAAGTGAGTGCCACTTTCCACAGTAGGCACTCCCATTCCATTCAGTACCCTTCCTGGCCATTATTTTCATTTTCATCAGAGCCTCTACTGCAGCCTAAGGGAAATGTCTTCCCCTGCTTCCCGCGACTTCTTTGCCATAGAGCTAGAGAAGCTCGGAGCCCTCATAGCTCTGGGCAAGGAGGCGGTTACACTGGACCAGCACTTGACCAGTGGATAAAGGCGCAGCAGGATGCCGCACGCCTGCAAGAAAAGAAAGCCAGAGAAGCAGAGAGAAAGGAAAGAGAAGAAGAGAGAAAGCATGAGCTAGCTCTCAGAGATGAAGAAATCTCTCTGCGGTTCTAAGCTCCAGACCATGAGCTGGACTCCCGGTAAGAGTGGTTGCGGAGGTTCTGACACCACTTGTTGTGTGCGTGGGCATGCTATGGATTCCGACAGTGCCCAAGTCGATCCCTACCTTGGGATGAGAGCTTCCAGGGTGAACTTCTCCAAGGCTACCATGTAGCCCTGCCTGATGAACAGTCTCCTATGGCCTATCAGTGGTACAAGTCATGGCCGACACCGAAGCCCAGTTCACCCATTATTTTCAAGAAAGGCATTGCCTAGGGGTGCCAAAATCCAGACAGACGAAGAAATTCAGTTTGAATGGATTGACGGTAACCTCTATTCTGTTCCTTCGGTCCTTCTGAATGTGGAATGCCCTTTCTGGACCAGGAGACCAGGGAAACCACATGTGCCCGCCTAGGCGTAGTTGACCAATTTCATGATGTTTATCAGGTGATATTGGGCCGAGATCTACTTAAGCCGTATCTCCCCTGGACGTAGCTCCCACTACCAGATGCACCGGATCCCTGCAGCATGCCTCATAATCAAACCTCAATTTTAGGTTCAGAGGCTAGTGCCTCCGATGTCCCCGACATCCTTTCTATTTGCGAACCTGGCCCTGACCCAGTGTCAGAGCCCGAAGTTTCTTCCGCATCATTTCAGCCTCTTACCATCGTACCGCCTACCTCCTCCACTTTGGAAGAGGTAAGCCCACCAGTTAACCCCGGACTTGCTTCCGAGGGTGATTCAACGGAGGTTCCTTCTTAACCTCCCCACATCAAATCACTGCCAGAGAAGACTCTTCACCTGTGCCAGAGAACACTGCCAGCCTTGGTGACTCCGCAGATTCGCAACCTGTGGGGCCATCTCGGCCTTACCATCCAGTGCCACGGAAGAGGTTCTGGAACCAGTTCTGCAAGTGACTGTGGCCGCAAGGGTCACATGTCTGCCAAACTATGGAGGGTGCGCAAATTTTAATATTCCTGCCATCGCAATGGCCGTTACTAATCCTTCTTCACTAGGACCCTCAGCTAAGGGCCCTATAACTGTCGCACCCCTACCAAAGCCATTATCCGCCAAGCCATGTCAGAGCCTACGACGACTCTGGCGCTCAAATCTCCCTGATACGGGAAGATCGAATCCCCCGAGGGGCTAACATCGATAGACGTCACTTAATAACCATTGAAGGTATCAACCATATCAAGCTGATCCTTCCGACTGTCCAATTGAGGGTCACCAGACCTCACTTCTCCAGAATTTGTACCCTTGCAGTTGCAAGCTACATTCCAGGAGGTTACGACCTCCTCGTAGGGCAAGGACATGAAGTCTCCCTCACCGTTCAAAAAGCCTAGGGGTCCGTAACCCACGTCAAATCACTCCAAAGCAAGGAGTCATCAAAATCCTACTTCCTCCAGGAAGCACGTCACCAACCCAACAGTCTCCCCCGTTACCAAGGAGGGAGATTGATCATTCACAGTTCCGTTGCAAAGAACCTGCAACGTACTGGGGCACTCTACAAATTGGCCTAGGTGCCCTAGCCGACTACCCAAGCAGCGGACAATGTCCACCATTTTCCACGAGGCTTAGCCTTCAACAAGAGACCAGGAGCCTCTGTCTCCCATTTCCAAGGGCACTCTGAGAGGTATTGCACCTCCGGTATCCGTCACAGGTCCAGTCAACATCAACTCTCTGCCAGTGCCACTTGGCAGCACTGGCAGTGCCAAGCTCCGTCCAGCCTGGACGTAGAGGCCACCACCAAACTTGACCTCTGCGCCTGGCCCCGAGCTAGCGCCGGCGCCTAACCTATTCAAGGATCCTCCTACAGGAGATCCTCCAACAGGCATTGTACGATATGTTTCTTCGGCCATGCGCTGCCGAGCATGCATCCGTTATTGGTAATTCTGTATACTCCTGTTGCGAGTCAGTTTTGGCTCCCGAGTATCCTGTAATAAAGTTCAGTCTCCAGGACGTTGTGTCATTGCAAACCCAACATGGTGAGTAGGATAAGGACCAAGCCATGCCCCAGATACGTCGACCACCCCAGGCCAACGCCGAGGCGCTGCCTCACCCTGCAATGCCAAGGCTTTTGTCACAGGCCGTCATGCAAGCACAGACGTTATTTGCAGACCAGCATCGTGCCATCGTTCCCTTCAGGATGCCCTTCCCGGCTTCAGAGCACGTGCCGGTAAAGTTCCTGTCTCTGCTGCCCTGAAAGTGTGAGGCGGTAATGTCCTCGGCAGCGTTCAGATCCTGGAGACGTTCGATGACTTATTTTGATTCACCTTAACAAGTTCCCGCCGCAGGATGGTTGTCCTGCATATTAGGCTCAACTGTGTACCGGCGTTGCAACGTGCACTGGACGCTCGGTATTCAGATGCCAATGGAATGCCCTCGCCCAGACGCGGCTCTGAACGCCATTCGGGGAATATTGTGATTTGCTGCTCGTCGAATCATGGCAGTTCAGTCGGTCTGAATTCTTTGCCCCTTCCGCACCCAAGGGCGCGAGGAATTAGTTGAGCGACTATTTTTCGAGGTGTGCTCAGAAGGCCACCGACTGTGATTTTTGAGTTTCCCAAATGCTGGGAGTGTTTAATAGAGTACATGCTGTTGCGGAAAATAATGGTAGGCCTCAGTGACCCTGTATTAAAGAGGCATGTTTTTCAGGCATGTGTGACATTTAAGACTGTAGATGCCCTTCAGGCACTGTGCTGCACTTTCGAAGCTGCACGCCAAGATGTTGAAAGTGTCCCGCGCGTCGCTATCAGTGAGAGGGGGTCTGCTGGCGCCTCGAGTGATGGCGTCACAGGCGATTGATGACGTAGAGCCAGACGTCGCGGTGTTGCGCGGCAATTCCAATGTGAGCGTTGCGGAAATTGTTGTGGGGGGCCGCCATCCCTTTGGTCAAGCGTCGTGCCCAGCAAGAGGTATGACGTGCCACGGGTGCCAAAAGGTAGGGCACTTTCAGAAATGCTGGCAGGAATACGAAGAAAGCGCCGCTTGCCTCGAGTTTAGCGATTGTTGCAGACACGCACCTCTACCCCCACCCCACGATCAAGGCTTGTGTTTCTCATAGAAACGGGAATTCAGTATCCACACCTCGCCGTAGCAGACACAGGAGCACAGATCTGCGTTGCCGGACCCACGATTCTCTCAAGACTGCAAATATATTCACTGGAGTTGCAGCAGCGAACAGGTCTGAGGGACGTAGCTAATTTCCGAGTGAGATGTCTTGGATCAACGGCATGCTTCATTGATATAGGTGGGCGACGCACGAAGCAGGGGAGGTTTACTTTGTGCCGACGGCCAAGAACTTCTATACTATCGCTGATGCTTGTAAGGAGCTGGAAATAGTACCCCCTGACTTCCCTCACCCCTACCATCTCGTTGCATCAGCTGATGTGCTTAATGAAGACGTCGCACGGCCTAACTCCCCTAAGACAATTAAGCCAGCCACCTTACCCATCCCGCCTGTGGAGGAGATATACCGAGACTTGAGGAGTGGTTATTACAGCATTTCTCTTCAACAACTTTTAATACAACCAGGGAACCGTTACCTGTCATGACGGGCAAGCAGCACCACATCCATTTGTTGCCTGATGCCGTGCCTTATGCCTGTCACACGCCCGCGACAATCCCTAAGCATTGGGAAGAGGAGGTCAAGGCTCAACTTGACGAGGACGTTCAGAAGGGCGTGATAGAACCAGTCCCAGTGGGGGATGCAACGGAATGGTGTGCAAGGATGGTCGTTGTCGCCAAGAAGACGGGTCAACCTCGCCGCACAGTAGACTTCAAGCGCCACAACGCCCACTGTCTTCGGGAAACTCATCATACACCGGCACCCTTCGACATGATTTTCAAGCATCCCCATTCATACGTACAAGACTACGGCGGGGGGACGCCCACTGGGGTTTCCATCAAGGTGGAATTGGTACGAAGACAGCCGCCGCTTACGACCTTTATCACTCCATGGGTCACTGTTCGGCGTCGGACGCCTACACAAAAAGGTTTGATGATGCCCTGCAAGACATCACCAGAAAGCATAAATGCATTGACGACACTTTGCTATACGATCGCAGCATTGAAGAGGCGTTCTGGCATGTATATGAATTCCTGTCAACGTGTGCCCTGCAGGTATCACACTCAAGCCCGAGAAGTTTAAATTCTGCAAGAGAGAGGTCACTTTCGTCGGTTATTACCTGGGATGGGAGTCATACAAACCCGCAGACGAACGACTAGACGCCATTCGTAACTTCCATATGCCAGAGAAGCCCTCCATCACGGATATTAGGTCGTGGTTCGGGTTCGTGAATCAGTTAGCTCCCTTACTTGCAACGGCGCCCATCATGGAGCCCTTTAGGGACCTCCTCAGAAAGCCCACTGGAAAAACGTTTACTGGATAATAACAGCTACGTGACAAACTCCGCAGCACAGGAGGTCATCTGTCAATTAGCCAAGGACGGCTTGGCATGTTACGCACAAAACACGCCCTACGACGATAATGACGGATTGGAGTAAAGAAGGTATCGGGTTCGTAGTCCCTTCAGCAGTATTGTATTTGTCAGTCAGCTGACAGCCCCTTTTGTTGCAAGGGCGGCTGCGCCTTGCCCTGTGTGGTAGTCGACACCTCACCTCCTCTGAAGCTGGGTATGCCCCGTAGAGAGAAGCCCTGGCAGTTACCTGGTGCTTGCGGAAGGCCAGGCTGTTCCTACTTGGGTGTCCTAATCTCACCATCATCACGGACCACCGTCCTCTCGTCAAGCTGCTGGGTGACAGAGCCCTCAAGGACGTCATCAACCCGAGATTATTCAACCTGAAAGAGAAGACACTCCAGTTCAAGTTCCACATGAAATACCTGCCCGCGAAAAAGGAACACTGCCGCGGATTTTCTTTCAAGGTACCCGACCATGCGAGCACCCGCGAAGCTTCCGACGTGGATTTGGAGGATGACATTCAAGTGGCAGTGGCCTGTGCAACCGTGGCCGCCTTGGAACCGGATATCATCGTGTTGGATGAAGACTGCGTCAGGAGCGCCGCATCTAACAACCCTGTATATCAGCTCTTGCTTGCAAGGGTTGCAGCGGGCGACTGGCCCCAACAGAAGTCGCAAGAACTCGCTTGCCTTCGCCCCTTCTTCAGTGTTCGGGACGGCTAGCCATCAACCAGGATCTGGTGACATACTCAGTGAACCAAGGATGTGTTCGCTTGGTTATACCCGAGGATTTACGCCGCCAGGTAGCCGCTAACCTACACGCAGGACACCAAGGCCTCGACTCGATGCTTAGAAGGGCCAGGCAGTCGGTCTATTGGCCGGGAATAGAAGGGGACCTCAGCATTGCCGCGCCCGATGTACTTCATGCGAAGAACATGCCCCCTCACTGCCTCCTGAAGAAAATGATACACACGCCGCCTGCGAATATCCCTTCCAGCAAGTCGTTTGCAGATATGTTCCAGATAGAAGGCAGTGTATACATGGTGTATGCGGATAGACTAACAGATTGGCGTTAGAAGTGGCTCATTTCCCCAATGGTGCCGCATCTAACAAAATCAGTAATCACCTTCGATCATATTCTCGCGTTGGGGAGCCCCAGAACAATATCAACTGACGGAGGCACGAACTTGGCCAGCGAGGAGATGGAGGGCCTTCTTCAAGAGATGGGGGGTCAAGGTCCGGATTGTCGTCGGCCCCAGTATTCCCCAAGTCTAACGGCAGGAAGGGCAAGAAGCAAGCTGTCAAATCGGCGAAGAGGCTACTCCGGGAAAATACGTTTAAGGGTGGAGCCCTTGAGTCGGACAAAAAACGGCCCTGGCGATACTTCAGTATCTCAACACTCCTCTTAGGAAATTAACAAGTCGCCGTCTCAGCTTTTGAACGGTCGCCAGCTGCGCGATGGGGTACCAACGGCCAGGAGACACCTGTTAGTAGACAGATATTGGAGGCGACGATACGTCGAAGGGAGTTACAAGTGGCAAGGTCGCAGGAGGCGATGCGCATCCCTGGCACTACCAGAAGACTGCCGCCCGTCGAACTAGGTACCCATGTACGCATACAAAACCAAGCTACCAAGCAATGGGATCGAACGGGCATAGTAACAGAAACATAGCCCCATCGTCAGTACACACCGTCAAGCTTAACGGGAGTGGCAGGCTGTCAAAAAGAAACAGACGACACCTGAGAGTCATCGCTCCGCCTCTGGTACGCCCATGTCTCAGCACGAGTCCTCCGCCAAACCATACCCCGACAGAACAGGGGACACGCACCACACAGGAGCCCAACGTCGTTGATAGGCCCAGAAGAGCCGCAGGTAAACCCAAGTGGCTCAAAGACTTTGTAGAGTGATGTTATTATCTTTTGTATGCAATTGCATCAGGAATTGATATTTCTTTTCAGAGAATTTATGTATTTTATTTCGTTTTTGTGTATGCATCGAGAAGTTAGCTTTAATTTTTTGTTTCTTCTCTTGTCTCTCATTTCTCATTGATCTAAGGGCATTTTTCCCCTTTTTATTTTTTGTCATGTATAAGAATGTTCTTGGGGGGGGGATGTACGATATGTTTTGTATTTTTCCCCTTTTTATTTTTGCCATGTATAAGTATATTCTTGAGGGGGGTATGTACGATATGTTCTTCGGCCATGCGCTGCCGAGCATGCATCCGTTTATTGGTAATTCTGTATACGCTGTTGCGAGTCAGTTGGCTCCCGAGTATCCTGTAATAAAGTTCAGTCTCCAGGACGTTGTGTCATTGCAAACCCAACAGGCATGGAGCTTACCGCAGCCCATGGCCAATCCCAAGTCCATGAGTCTTCTTCACCCTCACCTCTTTCGCCCGAGGATGAACCTCCGGCAGACCTTACCTTCATACCACCTCTGGAAAACCAGGAACTGCCCGACCAGGAGTCAGCCTGGAGTTTTCCCCTTACGACGGCTGTCGCAGCAGCTGAAGTGAGGGCCTCCCCTGCAGTAGGTTCCACCTCTACGACGGTTGCTGCAGATACCGAAGTAGGGTGTTCTCCTGCAATCCCTCAGGCTACCACTGCCTCTGCTCCTGACGGCTTTTCTGGCCTTACCCCAGAGTCGGTGCCTCCGTCTACTCCTAGGACTGGTATAGCCAGGTCCTGGAGGAATAAGAAGAAGAAGAAGGGACGTAACAAATCATTAACACACTAACCAAAGAGCCACATGCTCTCCTCGACACCTGTGCCCGAGGTACAGTGTCACATTCATTTGCAGAATGATCCTGGCACCTACCCAGAGAAGGTAGCCAGCCTGGTCTCTGCCAGTAAACTAACCCTCTAACCCCTAGAAATTGTGATACTACACTGATGTAAATGTCATAATTACCTCATTACATTTCCATCCTGGTAATGTAACTAAACCACTCATCATCCTCACGCATCATTACCTCACCTTATGTATTTTAACAATTCCGTCGCTGAACTGCTGCTGTGCGTACAACTCTCTGGAATGATTGCGTCTCGAATTAACTGTAATGAGTAGGTTAGGCTAAGGATTTAGTACCAGGGCATTAGGTTAGTAGCAAGTTAGAATTTTCAAGTAACCTTATCTAGGGGTAGAGTAGACTGTCGTCACAGACAACCCGTAGTTATCACTAAGGCTAGACTACATTACTCCATTAAGTTAGTACACTTAGCATCTCTGCATATAAGTTAGGTAGGCCACTGTAGTTAGCTGTATCGCTGCTCTAAAAAACTTCAGTTAGAGTAGAGAACTGGGTAGTCGAAACGATCAACTTATTCAAGCAAAGGCCTTCACGCCTGAAAGGGAGTGAATGCCTTCTTAACAGGGGGAGCTGCTACGTTTATAGATCTCTTCGTCTACCCAGTAATTAATTAATTAGTTTGATTTGGAAAACGGCAGCCATTTCCTCCAAATATCAGCTGATTTTTAGTAAACCAAAACCTGCCAGCCAGAGATAGGGGGTTCCTAAGTTGGGGGAAAATAGACTCTTGTCAGCTTTAGGGACGTATCTAAAAGGGAAGGATGTAGGCAGACTGGTACTTCTTAGGCCTATATCTTAAGCTCTTTTTCCTGTGAACCCTCTGCTGGCTGTATGTTCTGTTTCCTGGATTTTGCCCTGCTAATAGGGGGTTTAAGCTGACCCCAACACCCAGGCAAAACACCTGCGATCTGCCCCAGTCGTCTCCAGACGTGACCTCGGACGGATGTCCGCAGCCAGCCTTCCCACATTTAGGCCTATCCATGGCGTACTGGCGCGCCAAGAGACCCAGACCTAAGACAAAGCCGGCCGCCACATTTTTCTACAAAGATCCACTGAACACGACATCCAGGTACGTCTTGTGAAACAGCATATTGCCAGTCCCTTACATCCTATTATCTATTTGATCCCCATTTTCCCAATTCAATTTCTAAACCAAAAAGAACTCATCCTTTTGTTTCCTCTCACTGCCTCATGGCCGCATGCTTCCCCTTGTGTGATCGTCCCAGACAAATGAAGTCATTGCAATACCTCAGTGAAACATTAAAGTTCCTTTTCCCAGTGTTAGAGAACAAAACAATCATAATTTGGGGCAAGAAATCCTTTTTCTTTTATCTTGTCTAATCTGGGATCCTTTTCCAGATTCCCTGAGTCACGTGTGAAGTCTGTCTGCCCGCAAGTGTTGCATTCCCGCAAGATTATGAAACCAGCTTTTACAAATTCCATTTTGAGCCAGCTATTATCCATTTGTGAAAGATTATGAGTCCACGTGGGGACCAGTAGCATTTACTTTTCTCCAGGCCAGTACGAGCCTCTTGTAAATAAATAGCTGTAAAGTATTTAGCTGAGTTTCTGGCGACCTTTCCTCTAGAGTAAATTATCACTATAAATCCGTTTTACGGTAAGTTCAAGTAAATTCACCTTGTTTTCCCTCAACTTTTCCTGTTTACGTATCGGAGCCTCTCTCAAGGCCGGGCTTATACGTAAATATATATATATTAAAAAAAAAAACCATTATATTATATATATATATATATATATATATATAGTTATATATATATATATATATATATATATATATATATATATATATAATATATATATATATATATATATATATATATATATACAGCGAATACAATAAACTATAGAGGTCCCACTAACAATAGACAAATTAGACTAGCAATACAATAATAATTCCATACGATGAAAACATCCAAAAAGTCACAGAACACCTTAGCTCTTATAATCCTTTCATTTTCCATTATCCCAAATCCATCGAGAGTTCGCTTACTAACGTGTACCTAAATACAAGAGGAGAAACCGGATTCTGCAAGATACCGTTTAGCAATTGTAATGAGATTAACGTTGGGGAAAACTGGTAGATGCATCTCGCAAAAATCAGCAGATTTCCTTACATATTAGGGAAAAGGCCATACTATTAACTGGAGTGGGGCGGAGCTGATTTTCAAAAGTAAAACTGTCCATACAAAAGGAAAATGTTTGAATCTCCTATCATCAATCAAACCAACAGTATGAACCTGTCAGAGGGACATTGGAAATCGGATGACATCGACGATCTAATCTTTTAGGCCGCTCCTCAAGCAGGGTGTCCAAGAAAATCCGAGTTAATGAGGCCAAAAATCACCAGTGAATATATATATATATATATATATATATATATATATATATATATATATATATATATATATATATATATATATATATATATATATATATATATATATATATATATATATTAGGGTTGTGTGCCTTGTATGATAAGGCGCCCTATGAGGTAATGTTAGACTAGCGATAATCTATACGCTAAGTCGGTTGGTATTGCACTTCCATCTTCAATGGAGTGTCTGGGGTTTTGTAGATCACTTACGAAGTCGGTATTATCTTTACGACGATGTGTTAAACTCATGGTTCGGTGAGGTTCTTGTAGAAAACACGAAGTATAAAAATAGATATAATTTCTTCTGAAGTTTTACATGCTGAAGATCAGATATGATTGTACAAGTCTTCTAATAACGATAGCTTGATCGCTTCTGCCAATGATGATGGCTAATCCTATTCCTCTACATGATAAAGCTTAGGTAAAGAGGTACAGGTCTTCTAATGACGATAGCTAACTCTGTTCTTGCCTGTCTACCATCTCTGTTACAAGTTATGAAGGAACAGACAGTAGTTCGAACATATGAACATACATACAAATGACATAGTTTCATACGAACACACAATCAAATGAGACACGCTACAGATCACGTAGGCGGTAGTTGTCTCAAGCAGGGAGCTTGGACTAATGTTTATAAACAATTGAATGACTACAGGTGACGGCATGTTATCTTAGCCTACATACTTATTGTATACGTCATCTTTAGCGTCTCTAGTCTGATCACATTCCTGCAGGCAATCTGGTTGACCTCTTTAGTTTTAGACTTTTATATATATGGACTAACATTCCATATTTTTATTATGTAAACACTTACATCAGCTCGGTCAGCTACCAAAACCAACCACTGAATATTACTCAAACTTGACTTGCATTTGACTTATAGGAGTGTGATACAGACACTACGTGAATATATATATATATAAGTAAATAAAAATTCATGGTGTACATGAATTGATTCAAGTAATAAAATATAAAACAATGATATTGGTAAATAATAGTGATCACAGGATATATAATGATACAGTTTTTCACTTCATCTCTTTAAGATACTTATGCTACAGAAAATACTAATGTACTCTGATAATTGCATAGAATGAAGATTAACATGATAAAAATCATATTGTTTTAACTGATAAAATATTTCATATATGAATTGATAAAATTATTAATGGTTATGCTGATTGATTCGTTGATTTTTATGCTAAATGTTATATATCTGATTAGTAATTCATATACTAACTCATAAATAACTGCAGATATTGGTAAGATAAAAGGTAACAGATTGATTATAGGCTACCTGATTTGTTTATACATATGTATATGGATTCATAAAATTATGATTAATATATGTGCACTTTAAATAGATTCCTATTGCGTACACGCAAAGATATATTTAGATTCTGTTATTTATGATCATTTATATATATATAGGATACATGACCGAGGTTATACTACTTCACATTTAACTAGCTTTCGAACCACTTTTCGTCCATTACACAGTTCCAGACAACCACCTTTAGCCAATGAAACGGCCTTTTTCAATGGTTAAAACAAGGGGAAAATTTGCCTGGGCGGGTCCAACGTTCTATTTTTGCGCTCATACTTATTCTCTGCATCCTAAGCTACACGATTACGTTCGCGATGAATTGATCATCCCAGCACGAGTCCTTCGCCAGCAAAGTAGAGTTGAATATCCTTCGGGTCGTAATTGTCGGAAGTATGTCCCATTCGTAGTCGATTCCGACAGCCGCCGGAGCATTCCGCATTAAAACGAGATTAACGACGAGATACGGTGTCGGTCGAGATTAACGACGAGATACGGTGTCGGTCGAAGAAGTCCATGAAATTCCTTTCACATTGTAGGCGGTTGTTACTTGACTGTAGTCGTCCGCTGCGACGAACGATTTTTTGTGAAGTTGCGATGTGAAACTCTCGTACTGCAGGATACTGTAACCAGGTTCCATTAATCAGCCTGCAAGTTAAATTATACTTGTCACAAGGGCAAAGTAAATTCAGACAACATCCAAATACGGGAGGGGAGAGAGCCATTTAGACCAGACTTAACCCACATGAATTCGCTGATATTTTGGAATTCACAAGAGTCCGCTGTACAAACTTTTTTATCCATGCCATTAACAATGAGTGAACCTATCCAGGTCTATGATGACTTGTGAAAATATCCATAATTATAAAAAATAAATAGATATCATAGACATCATTACGAATCTCAAAGAAAATTCGATATTACTGGTAGTAAGTTACTAGACAAAGAAGTGGAAAACGGAGCTAATTGTAAGATTGCCAGGCAACATAAGAGTCAAAGAGAAGATTAATCATGATCCTATGTGCCCTAACAAAAGTTTCATATTCAATATTCTCGCGCGCATCTTCTGAGGTTAATTTTAAAAACTTTATTAATAGGTAGGAGATGCAACGAAAAAAACCCACTATGTAACTAATTTCTAAATAAACTTTGGGTTTTCAAGAAATTGTGACATTTTCCATGAATGTTTTACTTGAATTGTAATAGGCTAATGTTGCAAGTAAATATTTCACATATATATCTTGATACTTCTAAATGTCTATGAGGTTCAGAAAAAATTAATTCATTTTGATGTTATAGAAATTCTATTTCCTTATTTTGTTTATTAATTTTAAAATGATTGCAAGTTGCATTGCGCATACCGATAGACACCTGTACCATAACGTCTGCCTTGCCCATGAGAAGTTCGGCTAAGCATTCCTTTCTCCAGTCAATCTGCTTTTGCAAGCAGAGACGACACACAGATGAAGCCTGTGTAAGCAGATTATTGAGGTTAAAAGGAACAAATGCTGATACGGCAATGATGACGTCGTCACTTGGCAGGAGATTGCTCTCAGCCAGCTAAGAGTTACGTTACTTGCTATAATAAATACGACTTTAGGATAAATTTTTTGTTTTTTAATACTCGACCCACATGAGAAGAATGTCTGAAAAAAAAAACAGTACCAAAATTGAACAATATATTAGTTTCATGTTGGAAAACTGCATAATTGTAATTATGTTAAATTAAATATTCCTTATTCAAACTACATGAAAAAGGTTTCCATACAAATTCTTATATATATTATTAGCCCTGTATAGATTCATATAGGATTATTTCATAGATAACATTTTCACTTCTAGACTTCCTGACTTTAAAATCTCTTTTATTTTATTTTATTTATTTTATTTATTATTATTTTATTTATTTATTTATTTTTTTTTTTTCATTGACTACGAATATAAATCACCGGGACAGACAATATGTCAGTAGATTTTGGATATGTGTTTGAACTTTTAGCTTATTTGTCATTACTAAAGCGTTAAGTTAGAGTTCAAATCTTTACGCATATATATTTGGATATTTAATGGTTACGTTTTGCTTATTGATATTATCGTGATTCCTTTTTTATTATAATTTGTAACCCTTCCGACTTCTTACGGAGTGTATTATATTGACTCCACTTGTATCCATATTTATTTTATTTTTTTTTATATTTATTTATTTATATATATTTGATAAATTAATGGTTGGCTTGAATATGTGGAAAAGTGTTCTAGCGGCGTACCGTATAAGGCTACTTGCGGCATCAATTCTATAGATACAAAGATATTAAATGATAAACGTATTTAAAACCGCGAGAACCGCTATAATCCAGTTCGGATCCAACATCACGAGTTGTAACTCGTAAGACATTGACACTTCCTATCTAATTATCCGTTATTCTACCAAACCGATTGACTCTGGGTGATAAAATATATATTGGTTTTCTTATGGAAAGGAATTCACACAACGTGTTAAGGAGATTATTATTGATTTACACCACCCGAGTCACAGATTATTATGTGTTGAATTCCATATTTACTGATTTAGCACTCATAAATATTCGTAACGCACTCAATTGCGGTGTTTGTTTTTAGTGCTATTAATTCTATATAACGTGTCAAGGAAACTATTAACACTAAGAAGTGTTTATTCCCTCTGTCAGACTCGTAATTCTGTTAATAATTCTACGTATATTCTTTCAAGGATTGATTTGGCACAGGATAGGCCCCTAAACTGACAGGTGTCTTAGTGTATCCCTTGTTTTCATGACACGTGTTACAATTAGTTATGTGCTTTTTATATCTGTAAGCATTGTAGGCCAGTAAAATAGTGATTTGGCTTTCTGTGACATAGTAGGAAACCCTGGATGACGGAATGCAAACCAGTTTATGACGATTGGTATGAAAGAGATTATTTACTAATACCTGGTCGTTAGTCATCTGCTGTGTTCTTCGGGTTTTCCTCGTCACAGACCTACATATAATATACATTTGATTACATTATTCTGATACACATACTTTAAATATACTTTTGCTTTAGGGTTTCTGCTCGAAGTGTTTATTGTTTTTGCCTAGCCACTGACCCTGTTTCCGTTTCGAAGTGTTTATTGTTTGGTGTTTATTGCTGCTGACTCTGTTTCCGTTCGAAGTGTTTATTGTTTGGGTTATGTCTGTTGACGCTTGCTTTGTTCAGTTTGTAACAGTTCTGCGCTCCGACCCAGATATTCAATGCTCGCGATCTCTTGGGTTAAGGAATTTTCTTGTTTAGATACGGTTTTAACAATAGGCACGGATGTTTCTATATCTTTTAGTCTAATTAATGGTTCTTTGCAGTATGGTGCGGGATTGCGGGATAATGCGTCAGCTATGATATTTGCTTTCCCAGGTAGATATCTTATCTTGGCTCCAAAGACCTGAATGATCATTTGTCACCGAGTTCCCTTTGGACTGTGATTAAAGCCTTTGAAAAACTCGGTAAAGGACTCATGTTCAGTAAGGACTTTATCAGGATAGCCATAGATTATGAACTTAAATGTACTAGTGAGTTAAAGATTACCTAGCCCTTCCTTGCCTATTACTGCATATTTACTTTCAGAGGGCTTTAGTTTACGTGAATAAAAAGCTATAGGGAAGAACTGTTTATCATATTACTGAAGTAGTATCCCTCTTACCCCTTGGTCTGAGGCGTCTGTTGCGATAAAAAAAAATTCCTTATTTAAATCAGGGATTTTTAAGTTAGGTAAGCTGCATTATTCCGCTATTAAGATATCGAACGCCTGTTGATGCTTTTTAGACCATAATAAATCTACGCTCTTCTTCGTAAGATCTGTTAAAGGAGCTGTCATGATTGAAGAGTTACATATTTGCATACGATTGTAATACCCACTACAGCGCAAAAGTGCTGTATCCCCCTCCCCCCTTTTACGTTAATAAGTACCGGAAAGTTATGAATAGCCGACACCTTACCATGGACTACTTTTAAGACCTTGACCAGACACATAAAACCTAGATAAACATGTTCGTTTTTTAAAACTCACATTTAGATATTTTACTCTGAGATTATTTGTCTTTGTCTCTGTAGCACTAGCTCTACTTTATGTGAATGTACTTCTAAGGTATTAGAAAAGATTACAAGATCATCCATATAGGCATGTAGGTTGATTCCCTAAAAGTCTCCAAACACTATATTGTAATTGGGGGCGCAACGTAAGCCGGAGGCATACGTAAAAAATTGATAATGTCCCCTGAGTGTGCTGAAAACGGAGTATGAGGTACAATCACTTAGGTAATGGTATCTGGTAAAAGCTTTTAAGTAAGTCAAAGTTGGTGAAAAAAATTTATTCTAACCTAACAGAGATAAGATGTCGTCGGTACATCGCACTGGAAACTATCGGAAGTCGTTTCCTTGTTTAAGCGACAGAATCTACGCAGATACGCCCAAGTCCGATCTTTTATGGTATGACATTTGAGGGAAAAAAATTATATGGGCTTATTTGGATATCCTAATGGCTCCTATTACTAACATTTTTCAACTTCGTCATTTATCTCTATTTTGAAATTTCATTGAGAGTCTACACGAAGGTACGTATATAGCTTTATGTTTGTCCTTAGACCGTATTGTGTTAAATTACATCCGTTTTTTCCAGAGATCACTCGCCAGTGGAGAAACTTCCTGGTATTCAGGTAAAAGATAAAAAAAATTTCTGCTGAATCACCTCTGCTTGAATGACTTTACGGATGTTACTTTAGATAGATTATCAGAGAAATTCATCCACGACCGGTTGGGCGTGATTAAAAATTAGCAACAATAAAAAATGCGATATTTATAACTTCCGTATCCACGATATGTATACTTTTAGGGCTTTGTTCGCGGAAATCGTTATATTTCAGAGTGTCGGGAAGGATTAAAATTTCATTTCCCAGCAAAGTCTTTTTACACGCACTAAGACATTCGAGGGTGCATGCTTCTCGAGATTTTGCGTGCAAAGTGCGACTGCGGTTGTGGGAGAATTCTGTTGGGTCATTTGAACAATGTTACGATTTATGAGACAAATGTATAGTTCCTTTATATAAGTTATTATTTGATTAACTGTCTCATTTTTGTTCAAACGGATTTTAATATGTTTGAAGGTTTATAGGATTTCCCTTTGATAAACACGCCTTATTTTGCAGGATGTAAGATAATATTTTGTATACCCCTAGATGGATCTTACAATTACACTAATACAGATCAATGTTTTTTATAACTATAGAGGTATCTGTAAGCGCTCGCTTATCCGGACTTCTCATTAGGGAAGTTCGAACAACAGACGGTGAGTCCGTAAATACAGGATAATACGTGTACTAATGAAATAAATCAAGATATTCTAATTTTACGGCGCGTACAGTTGGGCTTTATCCACACTACTTATAATAACTTATGTTATTAAAAAAAAAACGAAAACCTGCTCTGATTACTTTATACGGTCGTGTGATGCATAGGGAAATTCCTTTTTAATTTTAAAAAGGTATTTGGGATGTATGATCCAACATCGCTTTTTCCCCACTCTGCTAGAGTCGCTTATTGTGTGGAATTTGCTTTGCTTTGAACACTTCGGCAGTTTTTTGACTGACCTTGACCGCTTGACTAGGTGACCCAGTCACCGAGTTTGCTTGTTTGATTCTGAACGGGCTACTGTTTCTATTTCTTTTTGTAATAATTGGGATCCTTCTCTTTATTACCATCGGCAACGTATTGTGTGTTTTTAGCATTATGTTGCTGGTTACGTATAAAGCAATGAATGATGAACTATTAGGAACTGAGCGATACTAATAAGACAAGTTATCACTACTGCATACAATATTAACTGTTTGTACTTCATTCTTTGCTAAAATTTGAAATAGTGAGGGATCCTGGTCAGCGCGTTTAGCCTGATGAAAGTTTTTTACAGACATGTTATTCCTTGCCATATTTTTAAAGTTAAGTTGAGTCATTGAGGTTCGATATTTTATATAACTCAAAAACTCAAGGCTAAAAACTGCGATCGGGACTTTGCAAAGGAGCAGTTTATTGTCATGACCCGAAATAGTGTTACCTCTAATTTATATAGATTTGTACGGGTGTTCCACTTGTGTTTTGTGTGTTTTCTAATCACTACGGTGCTTAACGACCCTATCCCTGCATCTGTATAAACACAGACGTCCACTGCGTAAATGCATATTCACTGTTTAATATGATTTGTTATGTAAGGGATTAATAATCATCAACCCAAAATGATAAAATTAACATAGTATATGATTATGATATTTCAGTAGAACTTCTGGACACAGACACTCAATGATAAAAAACTCGTAGTAGCGAAATCTCAATGATGTAGATAATTTCTGTAAAAAAGTAAGATTAAGAATGTCTCGTAACTTCAGCCACAGGAATAACGAAATTCGACCTGCAAAGGAAACACTCAAAGTTACTCCAAATGAATAAAAAATTGTACTTAGCTTGCTTTTGTGGGAAGTCACGGTGTTCCGATAACGACACACGGCCTCGGTCCTCCTTCTCTATTTAGCAGATGACCTGGTTTGGCTTCAGTTTCCCCCGTGCGCGTTGTTTCGATGATTCGAGCCCTTGAAAGATCCGATGCTGCAGACGCGTTCGGTTTGTTTCTTGAAGTTCCGGAAACGCTCACTAACGATGTTTTCTGAATGATTCTAATGAGAGACGAAGCTTGCGTTGTCGTAAGAAAAAGACAACGTCGGGTTTTTGTTTCTTGAAGTTATTCACTAAACGATGATACTAAATTGGTTGAAGAATCTGTTGCTTTCGTCGTCGTTGAAGAGTTCTTATTGTTTTCTGAAGTCGCTCCACTAACGATGATACTAGGTTGCTTGAAGAATCTGCTGCTTCCGTCGTCGTGACTTCTTATGATACATGATTTATTATTCTGATTTTTCTTCGTAGGACGTTGTAGAGTTCTTCTGGTACGCTGGCCACCAATATTAGGGCTTGTGCCTTGTATGATAAGGCGCCCTATGAAGTAATGTTAGACTAGCGATAATCTATACGCTAAGTCGGTTGGTATTGCACTTCCATCTTCAATGGAGTGTCTGGGGTTTTTGTAGATCACTTACGAAGTCGGTATTATCTTTACGACGATGTGTTAAACTCATGGTTCGGTGAGGTTCTTGTAGAAAACACGAAGTATAAAAATAGATATAATTTCTTCTGAAGTTTTACATGCTGAAGATCAGATATGATTGTACAAGTCTTCTAATAACGATAGCTTGATCGCTTCTGCCAATGATGATGGCTAATCCTATTCCTCTACATGATAAAGCTTAGGTAAAGAGGTACAGGTCTTCTAATGACGATAGCTAACTCTGTTCTGCCTGTCTACCATCTCTGTTACAAGTTATGAAGGAACAGACAGTAGTTCGAACATATGAACATACATACAAAGACATAGTTTCATACGAACACACAATCAATGAGACACGCTACAGATCACGTAGGCGGTAGTTGTCTCAAGCAGGGAGCTTGGACTAATGTTTATAAACAATTGAATGACTACAGGTGACGGCATGTTATCTTAGCCTACATACTTATTGTATACGTCATCTTTAGCGTCTCTAGTCTGATCACATTCCTGCAAGCAATCTGGTTGACCTCTTTAGTTTTAGACTTTTATATATATGGACTAACATTCCATAGTTTTTATTATGTAAACACTTACATAATATATATAATATATATTATATATATATATATATATATATATATATATATATACATATATATATAATATATATAATATATATATGAATATATATAAGTATATATATATATATATATATATATATATATAATATATATATATATATATATCATATATAATATATATAGTATATATATATATATATGTAATGGGAAAAATGGTTCTTTAATTATTAGTGATTTATTTAGGAATTAATTCATCTACTCCTCAAATATCTTTACACTGCTGTTGTAAGAGTGATAGGAACTGTATAATGTTATCGTTTTTGTTGTGGACACGAGTGCGTGGCAGTGTAGCCAGTCCCTTGTTTTGTTTTTCTTTCACTTTGAGTATGGGAGCGCTGTCCTGAATCTTTCGTCTGCTTTTTGGTAACATTAGCAACACATGTAAGAATCACGAATGCTCTCTTGTGAGAAGGACGCCAACCGGTCCACCCTTCATTTTGGCTATTTTACCAGATTATTAATACAAATTATTATCTATCCCTTGCAAGGGATCTAGTCCAGGAGTTTTGAAGACCAAGTCCAGGAGACTAGGCCTGGGAGAAATTTGGCATGGTGTACTGAGTATAAAGAAACGAACTGAGTACCAGGAATTTTCTTATATAAAATGGAAATCAGCACTTCAATTGCCTCCCAGTGGGAAGACATCACCTGGCCTCATCAGTAAATAAGACCCATATCCCACCAGAAACATCATGTAATAGCAGGTAGGATAGGCCTACCCTAATTCCCAGGCAGCGTAAACATCAGTCTTCATACCTACCGTGTCAACTATGACACCGTACCATTCTCCGACCCCTGTCTCCAGACAAGAAGAATGACAACAGTGCATATGTATACTAGTAGCATTATTATTCTCGTATCATAATGTCCCCAGTGGGAGAAAAAATTCTCCGTGACATATATATATATATATATATATATATATATATATATCTAATATATATATATATATATATATATATATATATATATATATAGATATATAATTATATATATATTATGGCACTGGCAGGAAACATTAAAAAAGTGAGGTGACCTTAGTGACAAACAGCAATGTGAAAATAATTCAACCTCATGTGTTTAGTGTTTGAGACAGGTTGCCAACACTAGAAGAAAAATCACAACAAGCCCGGTTGCACCAGTGAGACCGCACATGTGCAGATGACTTGGATAGTGGAAACATCAGGTGACTATGATATCAGAGGTCAAGCGAGTTCACATGAAATGGAAAACGCACGTACACAGGAACAGAGGAGACATTAGCGTGCTTACACTCGTATGTCCAATAGTGGGAGTAAGTGCAAATGTTCATGAGGGCAAAAAGAGATCAGATATAACCTCAGTATGGGACTTTATCGATTCATTAGACAACAATCTGTTAGTCTTGATAAAAAAAACTGGAAGGTGCTAGAAGGTCAATCAGAAGGTAAAGTGATAGAAAGGGGGTATGCAGAAATATTTATGCAACATTTATCTATTTATTTCTTTGGTCTTTTTCAGTCCTGATAATTGTGGTTTCTTTCTTTTCAGAATGCATTCGGTTGTCTCTACCAAACAATGAATTCTCTAGACTTTTATTTGACATTTATTTGATAAAGACTCATAGACTTATTTGATATTGAGATTAAGTGGGGATACTTCTATCCAATATGATTACGTAGATGTTTTAATGATTTGGGGGGGATTTCTTTCATTCATTTTATTCCATTTTTATGTTAGCTATTTTTGTGAAATAAGATTATTTTTTTTGTATAGCGAGAGTTTGAATTTGCCTAAGATTTAATTATTGATTTTCAGCTAGCTACAGTGATGTCAGGCGACTGTGACAAATGAAGGTAGGTCACGCTACCAGATGGGAGTTCCTTCATTTCAGTTAAATGGGGTGGTTTCATATTTTAAATGTTTTTGTTGTTGTTGTTGTCCTATGGTTGATAGGGAGATGTGATGAACAATGACATTCTTTGAAACGATATCATCATTTTGACTCCCATGGAAACAAGCAGGGTCTTAAAATGATAGATTCCGCGTTAGCTCCCACGGAGAAAAAGTGAGCTCCGGAAATGTTGATGCAGTATGGGAAAGTTGCTGCCGCAACAAGACAGATCATGTCTTATGTCTGTGCATGGGCAGAAGCAAGAATCTGGTTTTGGGTAGATTTTAATAGACGTGATAATGAGCTGTAGATGACGTCACGAATCTCTTCCAGTGCACTGAACTTCTGACGAATCAATGGCGTCATATTAAGGGGAGTGTCTTGTAAGAAAGTTTGTGCTTGTGTACGTACGAGCTGTTTCCCCTTCTTAATCGGAAGGTAAGTTAACTAAGTCGGAGAAGCCCCCAAATGAGAGAAGCAGCTTGGTTTTGATATGATCGTATACAGTTGTATTTTTGTTAAGTGGCAGTGCTCACAGCTGAAATGGGTAAGTGTACTTTTGAGCCCTAGTGTGGCTTTGTCTTTTTGTATTTTAAACCATTATTTCAGAGATGTCGTTTTCCATATGACTTTGATTTATGTCATTTTGGTTTATTTGCAATTTATTTATGCGGGTTCCCTTTCCTTTCTTTTTTTTACAGACCTTTCTGGCAGCTTCAATGGGAACTTATCTAATAGTTCCATGGTAATGGTGTGGGGAGACTATGACTTTTTTTATTATCTATTTTAAGACTGATGTCTAATTATTACAGAGAAATAAGTGGACTGGTTTGGTCCGATCACCAAGGTTATTTTGGTTTCCTGTTTAAATAACAGTGGTGCAATTTTTGGATTTTGAATTTTTATTTATTCAGTTGAACATTGGGTTCTTTGAGAATTTGATTTATTTAGTTTTCACGAGTTTCATTTAGCTATCTTAGGTACTTATGTGAGGTCGGTGGATTGGTTGAGAGAAAGAGAGAGGGAGAGAGAGAGAAGTTGAGAGAGAGATGGGGCGGGGGGAGGGCAGTTTGTAGAGAGAGAGAGAGAGAGAGAGAGAGAGAAAGTCGCTCAGTGCCTTACTACTCTAAGGTTATGGCTACCAACATACCTCGAAGAGGGAAGCTTTACATCCCCCCTCCTCACTGAGGAGAGTATTAACAGAATTTGGTGGCAATACCTCGCTCTGCTTCACTTTACCATAAATATGGTCCTGAAAGGGTAAATCAATTTCCCTTCTAAGACCCATGAACAGTGGTGGCACGGAATAAAAGGCATTTTGAGTTACGTTTCTGGAGAGAGTGGTTGTGTAAATGAGTTAGAATTTCAGAAAGTAGGTGACAAGTGATAGGAATTAGGGAGACATTACTCTGGTATCGAGAAGTGTTTAATTATGGTCAGCATTTTTTGTCTGCCGTAAGATGCCTTTGAGGGTCTTTCACTCAGTTGAGATTTGTTAGTGCGGCGTGCTAACACAGTGCTTGGGGTAATGGATCGTGATTACACACGCAAGGTTCAGTATGTGTGTATTCGCGTGTTTTCACGCACGCACAAACTGGCAGTGTAGTGTTCCCTGCTGTTCTATCAATATTTATAGCTATATCATATAAATATATATATATATAATATTATATATAATATAGATATATATATAGAATATATAGATTATATATAGGATATAAAATATATATATATATATATACGAATATTATAGATATGATAGAGATATATATATATGTGTGTAATTAATTATTAATATATATATATATATATCTTTATATATATTATATATATATATATATATATATATATATATGTATATATCTATATATATATATATATATATATATATAACTATATATATATATATATATATATATATATATATATATATATATATATATATATAATATTCTTTATTTCAGCTCAGGGCCATATACATGGAATATACAAAATACAGACAGAAACATACTAATCTAGATACATGAGACAACATGATAAAAAAAATGAATAATCGGCACTTATCTACAAAATAGCTGAGGTAGCATAAAAGATAGTAATCATAATACTGGTAATAACAGTAAAATATTGTTGAGGAAAAAAATATGCATTGAGAGTAATAACAGTTAGTGCACATATTATATAACTTAAATTTCCACTAGAGACCTTAGGTGGTTACAGTAGTCAGGTCCAGAGGACTAAATACAAAAATTGAATGTAAAAAAACTTTAACTTGATAGTAATCACAGTAATAATGAAAAATTAAAAATATCAACAATAAATGTAATAATGACAAAATCTGCAGATGATATCTTGCCAGTACAGAGATTAAGTCCTTTAGGGGACAAAGGCCTCATTTTCCCATATTTCCCACATATATATATATATATATATATATATATATATATATATATATAATATATATATATATATATATATATACATATATATATATATATATATATATATATATATATATATATATATATATATATATATATATATAATATATATATATATATATATATAGTCTGTGCCGTTTACCCTATAGATTGCTTTGAAATGATCCCTGTTAGTTTTTTGTCAACTGAGCTTGTCTTGTTTTCATATAAAAATCATTAGACATAATACGAAAAAAATTAAATATTCAAATTGTTGTTCCACCTAAAAATGATTCATGAGATTACATTTAATACAGATATTTTTGTTCTTTCTTCTCGGAAATGAGTATTCTCTTGATTTAACGCTACTCCCAACGGATCAAGATTCTTTCGAATTAAAAGGAACAAAGGCTGGGAAAAATGGAGGACTACCTTCCATTCAAAAGCATGAATGGGATGTTTTATACCGGCATCGCTCCATATCCACTATTGAAGCCTTTGCCTTCCAACCCTCACCTCCCTTTTTGATCCTCCTTTTATTGGAAAACCATTTCTTTGGTCCCGAAAACCTTTGAAATAGAGGCGCTTCGATTTCATAGATTTCCGAAAACTTCCTCTAACTCTCAGTAAACCATAGACTTTTTAGACAAACTTAGTCCCTTACGGAATAATTAGGAAGCAAGTCTTATTATACCGTCACAATACGCTAAATATACTTAGGTAAGGTACCAATGCGCCACTTTTTCTATTACCTTTCTCTCATTCTCTCTTAGTCTATCTCGTTCTGTTTTTCTTACACACATTAGTCACACGCACGCACGTAAAAACACACAACATACACACACACACACACACACACACACACACACACACACACACACACACACATATATATATATATATATATATATATATATATATATATATATATATATATATATATATATATAATTTATGTGCATTCATTATCCATGTTGTTGAATGCAAGCACTTTTGCAGCGTAGGCCAGCTTTTAAACAAGAGAACCTCTTAGTTAAGCAATTGCACCTATAATGACATCATTGGCAGCCCTGGCCACCACACACACTTCCTGCTCGAACTAGTTCAGGAATGCGAAATAAATCAATTAAACTGGTTCTTGGCAAGTTTGCTTTTTATAACTCCTCTTTTTGTGCCAATCACATATCTATTGTCTTCAACTGCTAATACAACACCTACTAAGTTTGGAGGATTTCCTTTACTGCGGTCAAATTGAGAAACAAGCACTGACACATTGTCCCCAACACCAACTGCTCGCAGAGCACCTCAGTGCCGTGGTCGGTATGGTCTTGGCCTGCCACGTCGGTGGCCGCGAGTTCGATTTTTGGGCCTTCTATTGAGTGGTGAGAGATGTGTATTTCTTGTGATAGAAGTTCACTCTCGACGTGGTTCGGAAGTCATGTAAAGCTGTTGGCCCCGTTGCTGAATAACCACTTGTTCCATGCACTTTAAAACGCCATACAAGCAAACAAACAAACTGCTCACAGTGATCTGTTGCTTCGGCAACATTCGTTTTGTTTCTTGTTGAAGACCAAGCTTTGCTTTCATTCTTGCACATATTGCTGGGTGTATTTGAGAGTCTGCAAGTGGCTGTGCTTCACTTTCATCAGCTGGGCTTTGGGTCACTGGGTCATCATCATCAGCTGGGTGTGTGGCTACCTTGGGATATCATCAACTGGACTTTGGGTAACTGGTTCTGTATAATTCAAAACTGGATTTGGAACTACTTCTAAAAGCCTTTCAAGGTTTTCTTCTTCAATACCAGATGAAATTCCATTGATAAATTCTTCTGGCAGACGTGACTTGAGACTACATTGTGGCTTGTTACCAGTAAGTGCTTGGTAAGGAGACATCTTAAGTACTTCATGATATGAGCTGTTCATGGCCGATTGGACAAAACGGACACCATATCTCCACTTAGAACAATTATTGTCTCTTATCCATTCCATGAGTTTGAGTTTCATATCACCATTACTTCTTTCAACAGATCCTTGGCTTTGGTGATGCCTTGGATGCCCATTCACTACAAGTTCAGGCCACTTTGAGAAATGTTCTTCGATAATTGTAGATGTAAATTCCCGACCATTGTCAGGCTGAAGGATATGGGGTGCACCTATATCCAAGA
>NC_061087.1:61346357-61351357 GCF_015104395.2 Macrobrachium nipponense | reverse complement strand
CCAACAATGACTAATCTATCCTTAAGTACAATTGGTTTTTAAAGAGATTTTTGTATAATTTATAAGTATTTATAATCCACAATATTTATTCTTATATTATTGCAGTATTGAAAATGAGACTAGGCCTAGTTGTCTTGAAACGTCGTCGGCACAAATAGAAAGGTTATTATGTACCAGTCTGTTTCCACTGCCCTCATATCTCCATATATCTGACTGATTTGGTTTCCTCTCTGCATATGCCCTTTATACACACACAGTATATATATATATATATATATATATATATATAATATATATATATATATATATATATATATATATATAATATATATATTACGATACAGGAAGGACAGGTAATCAGTCAGATATATGAAGTATGAGGGCAGTGGAAACAGATTGATGCATAAAACAACTCTACTTATATATATATATATATATATATATATATATATATATATATATATATATATATATATATATATATATATATATATATGAATGGATGATCGAAACAACTTTCAAACCGGATTCGAGAAAACTAGGTATATGAAAACAAGAGGTAATGAATGACAGAAAAGTATAATATATGCGTGAAGATCTAAATATGGATAATTTGGGTAATATCCGTTATGGCCTATTCTTTTTCTGAAATTCAGTAATGATAATTTCCAGCAAAATATCTCCTTTTGTTACTATTATCACTGGGTGACCAGGCAGCCCAGTATTACAATAGTTTTCATTATGGAGTGAATCGCCGAAATGGGTTGAGATGATGGCAGTCATCATCCCTCGCTGATTGCGGTGCCATTTGGATAATATCCAATTTCAACCTTATTTTATCTGATAAATGAACGTTTCATTCTAATTTTCAAGGGTCTTACCGTATAATTAAAACAATATATTAAAATACTCCTTTTATGATAAAGATAATTTTTCTTCTTGGCCACGAAAGGAAAACATGTTAGCTGAGTGAAGAATTATGTAGCATAGCAAGTACTGATACAGGTTATATGCGAACCTTTGCTCAGTATGTGCAGTGATACGAGAGAGAGAGAGAGAGAGAGAGAGAGAGAGAGAGAGAGAGAGAGAGAGAGAGAATGTAAGTAACACTCAGCTAACATCTGCGATAGAAAAAAAAACTTAAAACGATAACTTTTCTTTGCCGAAAGGAGGACTGTGATAGAGCAAAAAAAAAAAAAAAAAAAAACAAAAAAAAAAAAAAAAAAAAAATAATAATAATAATTTTCTTCTTCTGGTTTGCTTCAAAATAAAGCACAGTCTTCTCTTCGTACTCAGTAATAGTGGTGAAACTTGCCAGCACGTTGCCAATTAATTAGAATTAACATAAAAAAATCACCTCACCATTCGTAGAAATTGGTTGAACCTGTAGCATTGAAACTTCTTCAAAACAAGGACTTGAAATCAGAACAGAAAGGTAACGCAAATGTTTTAGTTAATTCCCACTTCGCAGTAGGTAGCAAATTATTGCACTAATGTATGCTGTATTCTGATTGATGATTAGGATAATGAATTCAATTTAGAACCCCATGAGAGTGAAAGCGAATGACAGCAGAGCATTTTAAATTTAGTGCTGCTGAACATCCATAATAGTAGACAGAGAACACGTAGAAAGTGGGTTGTTAAGTTAGTGTTTCTTGCCATTTGCACGTCGATAACCTGCATGAAATTTGCTATCCATCAGGTAGTAGTGTTAACCATTAGCTATGTGAGCTCACTACATGTCCCTCTAGAGAAGAGAGGGAACTTTTCTCTTTGATGGGTACTATAGATTTACTCTAGTTACTTACTGGAATTCTGGGCTGCAACAGATGAGCAAAGGGAGTTCGCTATAATTACCAAGAAACTATTATATTTTGGCTAATCTAATGTGCAAGATTGTCTAAAGCAGATCTATAGAAGAATCAATCAAAGGAAAAATAATGGCTTAGGGCCTTCAGCAAATTAGGTAAAGATTATGTAAACACAGAGGGTTCACTTGATTAATTATATTTACATAAAACAAACAGATTAGAAGAAATGGAATTGCCGGGGGATAGGGAGTAACAGTCCTACTAAACTCATGGATGATACAGAGAATAAATATTCTACGTTGATGGAGACTTCACAAAAGGAACATTGCAGAGGGTAGATTGGGGTAGCATAAAGCCACTGCACATGTGTTTGAGCAAAACGTGTTGGTTCCACAGCCAAGGCCAGTCCTTCAATAAGATGCAATATGGCTACTAATAAAAAAGAATAATGGAAGCAAAGGAAACTAAGAGAGTGCATAGAAGATGCAAAGGCGACTCAGTTCAACAGCAAATGCATGCAGAATTACGTCAATGCTCGATGATTCAACACAAACTCGCAGTCGTTATACGCACAATGAAACTGAAAATAAATCTGGCAGAGGAATAACAGGATCGTGACTTACTAAAAGAAACCTTATTCTAGTTTATTACCTTTGTCAGGATGGCAGTGTCCTCTTTTGATAGGGTGTCAGTCATGGAGTGAGGAAAATAAAGGATGATGCCACTTACAAAAGATAATGGCTCGATGACAAACACATGGAAGGACTACAAAGGGCAGGCAAAAGGGAAGTACTTCAAGTGTCATAGGATATAAATCTGGGCGTTTCTGATCGCGTCCACAATATTCTGAGAGAAGAAACTGCCAGTCATGGCCCTTACAGGGTGTTTCGAAATTAGAGGCCCCCCCCCCCTCCCCAACCCCCCCCCCACCCCCCCCCCTCTACAGCATAAACTAAAATTGATATGCACAAAAACAAAAGTAATTCACAACAATTATTTATTCAAGTTAATCTCTGAGTATTTAATATTTTGTGTGACCTTCATCTACCTGTACCACAGCCTGCATTCTGGAGGGGTATGATTTCAGCAAATCGCAAAAAGCTCTCTTCGCAGGCTATCGAGGCTTGGTATACCATCAAAGTTCACCGTGTGTGCTTCAACACGATCCTTTAAGATACTACCAATGTTTTCACACACACTAATATCAGGGGAGCTACCTGGAAATTCACTTGACCAGAAGAAATCGATATCACTGTTTCAAAGCAGCTCTTGTGTCTGAAGAGCCTTGAAACATGGTGCCTTATCAGGCAAAAATGTGACCTCTTCAACAGTTATCACATTTTCAGGATCTTTGGGGAAATGAAATACTCCACCAGTAAGCACAGTTTCTCTGAAGTATTCACCATTCCATGACTCCTTTTTCTTTGATAATCCACATTAACCATTTGGTTGTAAAACAGAGAAAAATTCCCAAACATTCAGGAAATTTCACAACTTGGCGATAGCGCACGTCATCGCTAATATCATCCAACTTTGCAGATATCATCCAACTTTACAAGATATGTAAAATGAAAAATAGCTTAATAGAAATTTAAGATAATGTACTTGGAGATAGGCTATAGCAGAAAACATCATAACTTTCCATTTGCTCTGTGGAAGGGAGCTCTAATTTCGAAACATCCGCTATATTACTTCAGGGTCATGCACGTTGGGTTATCTGGCATGTCAGCCAGGCACAAGTTTCGATGTTGGTCAGGCATAACTTCAAATGCTGCCAGGCAGGTGCCTTCTTTTTTATTTTTATCCTAGGTGATGTTTCATGCATTCTTAAAGATGAATTTGAGGTATGTTATCAAAACAAGCAGTTAGTCTGCCCTGAAGAGGCATAATGATGGAGTATTCATAGACTTGTGTTAGAGATGCCACAATACTTGGTGAAGACCGTGCCCTATCATAATACACTAAAATTTACACTTGCTTATTGGCGTAGGTCACTTACATACAAAGTATCACTACATAAATTTTTATAACTCAGGAGCCTATGGGTTTCAATTGCAAGGAAAATGATAGAGTTAAGGACTCTGGATTATTAACTTACAAGGAAAATAAAGGAAATATCGGAGAGATGAAAAGGTAAGGCAATTAATAAGTATCATATTAACGAAATTTACAATCAGTATACCGATATTCGTTAGTTTAGCCCAAAGGCAAGAGGGTACATGTCAGAATACCATTGTGTGTTAAAAGGAAGTCATAGGGCATGACCCCTCTGACGGATACATCTGCCAATAGGTCAGAAGCCGCTTCAACTTCACGGAGTGCCAAGTATGAATGTGACACTTCATTTTGTAAGAGCCTGGGGCTGAAAGGCATACAATTTTAAAAACTTCAACACCTGTGTGGCATTTCAGAGAAGGCAATAGCCTTATAAGATTGGAAGGTCTGGTAATTGGCACTCTGCATATGCAGAGCTTGAATCAAATGGAAGGTGGCTTAACAATATGGAAAATAAGGTGAAAAAAAAATAAATTAAAAGGTAAAGGGGAACAGTACAAGAAGAATTAATTTAAAAATGGTATGAAGGAAGTAATAGAGGAAGAAACCTGGCATCCTCTTCTGGATAGAGGGGCCAAAGTTCTCCTGAAGATAAAAGTGAGGCACTATGCCAAGAGCACTTGTGTAAGGAAAGTCCATCAACTCCTCCTAGGGCTTACTTGGAGCTTCTATGCCTTTGACTTCTTCTCCATGAAACTTCTCAGAGGTTAGTGTGTTGGCGTCGATTTTTGACTTGGAGGAACCAAGTTTGAGAAAGTTAAGGGAATGCCAGCTGCTCTGGCTGCTGTGACAATTGGAACAGAGGCATTCCTTAAAAGATCAAGCACCAGTCTTCAAAACTCCTTAAGTTCATCGACAGCTGAGGTGTGGCAGAATCCTAACTCAAAGACATGGCTACAGAGGACTGAGAAGAAGAGGAGATAGTCGCTGACATGAGCGGCTCACAAGTTAGGTGGCTGAACCAGGAGGTGAAAAGAAGCCCAAACTGGGATCTCCGGGAATGAGATCCAAGGCTTGTTCTGTACTGGCACTATTGCAGTTCCAGGCACAATAATTAGGTTTGGAACTGACTCAACATCTCAACTGGGTGGAGCCTGGCACTGCTTACGACCCACAGGTGGCCCTAGCAGTGCA
>NC_061087.1:61339054-61345857 GCF_015104395.2 Macrobrachium nipponense | reverse complement strand
TGCACTGCTAGGGCCCACCTGTGGGTCGCGTAAGCAGTGCCAGGCTTCCCACCCAGTTGAGATGTTGAGTCAGTTCCAAACCTAATATTGTGCCTGGAACTGCAATAGTGCCAGTACCAGAACAAGCCTTGGATTACATTCTGGACGATCCCAGTTTGGTGCTTCTTTCACCTCCTGGTTCAGCTCTGTAAACCGTGCTCTGGGAGAGAGCGACCTACCCCGTTTTCATTTAGGGAACTCCTCCAATATCATGACCACACAGAAGCTAAACCAAAGTCTTGGCCTCAAAAAACCCATGCCTAGTCAGCCACTAACTTCGTGAGCCGCTCATTTCAGCGACTATCTCCTCTTTTCAGTCCTCTGTAGCCATGTCTTGAGTAGGATTCTTGCCACAACCCTCAAACTGGTCGATGAACTAAGGAGTTTGAAGGACTGGTGCTTGATCATTAAGGAAGCCTCTGGTTCCAATTGTCACAGCAGCCAGAGCAGCTGGCATTCCCTTAACTTTCTCAAACTGGTTCCTCCAAGTCAAAAATCGACGCCAACACACTGACCTTGAGAAGTTCATGGAGAAGAAGTCAAAGGCATAGAAGCTCCAAGTAAGCCTAGGAGAGTTGATGGACTTTCCTTACACAAGTGCTCTTGGCATAGTGCCTCACTTTTATCTTCAGGAGAACTTTGGCCCCTCTATCCAGAAGAGGATGCCAGGTTCTCCTCTATTACTTCCTTCATCATTTTTATTAATTCTTCTTATGTACTGTCCCCTTTACCTTTTAATTTATTTTTTTTCACCTTATTTTCCATATTGTTAAGCCACCTTCCATTTGATTCAAGCTCTGCATATGCAGAGTGCCAATTACCAGACCTTCCAATCTTATAAGGCTATTGCCTTCTCTGAAATGCCACCACAGGTGTTGAAGTTTTTAAATTGTATGCCTTTCAGCCCCAGGCTCTTACAAAATGAAGTGTCACATTCATACTTGGCACTCCGTGAAGTTGAAGCGGCTTCTGACCTATTGGCAGATGTATCCGTCAGAGGGGTCATGCCCTATGACTGCCTTTTAAACACCAATGGTATTCTGACATGTACCCTCTTGCCTTTGGGCTAAACTAACGAATATCGGTATACTGATTGTAAAATTTCGTTAATATGATACTTATTAATTGCCTTACCTTTTCATCTCTCCGATATTTCCTTTATTTTCCTTGTAAGTTAATAATCCAGAGTCCTTAACTCTATCATTTTCCTTTGCAATTGAAACCATAGGCTCCTGAGTTATAAAAATTTATGTAGTGATACTTTGTATGTAAGTGACCTACGCCAATAAGCAAGTGTAAATTTTAGTGTATTATGATAGGGCACGGTCTTCACCAAGTATTGTGGCATCTCTAACACAAGTCTATGAATACTCCATCATATGCCTCTTCAGGCAGATAACTAAACTGCTTGTTTTGATAACATACCTCAAATTAATCTTTAAGATGCATGAAGCATCACCTAGGATAAAATAAAAAAGAAGGCACCTGCCTGGCAGCATTTGAAGTTATGCCTGACCAACATCGGAACTTGTGCCTGGCTGACATGCCAGATAACCCAACGTGCATGACCCTGAAGTAATATAGCGGATGTTTCGAAATTAGAGCTCCCTTCCACAGAGCAAATGGAAAGTATGATGTTTTTCTGCTATAGCCTATCTCAAGTACATTATCTTAAATTTCTATTAAGCTATTTTTCATTTACATATCTTGTAAAGTTGGATGATATCTGCAAAGTTGGATGATATCAGCGATGACGTGCGCTATCGCAAGTTGTGAAATTTCCTGAATGTTTGGGAATTTTTCTCTGTTTTACAACCAAATGGTTAATGTGGATTATCAAAGTAAAGGAGTCATGTAATGGTGAATACTTCAGAGAAACTGTGCTTACTGGTGGAGTATTCATTCCCAAAGATCATGAAAATGTGATAACTGTGAAGAGGTCACATTTTTGCCTGATAAGGCACCATGTTTCAAGGCTCTTCAGACACAAGAGCTGCTTTGAAACAGTGATATCGATTTCTTCTGGTCAAGTGAATTTCCAGGTAGCTCCCTGATATTAGTGTGTGTGAAACATTGGTAGTATCTTAAAGGAAACGTGTGAAGCACACTCGGTGAACTTTGATGGTATACCAAGCCTCGATAGCCTGCGAAGAGAGCTTTTTGCGATTTGCTGAAATCATACCCCTCCAGAATGCAGGCTGTGGTACAGGTAGATGAAGGTCACACAAAATATTAAATACTCAGAGATTAACTTAAATAAATAATTGTTGTGAATACTTTTGTTTTTGTGCATATCAATTTAGTTATGCTGTAGAGGGTGGGGTGGGGTTGGGGGGGGGGGGGGGGGGGGGGGGGGGGGGGCTCTAATTTCGAAACACCCTGAAAGGGCCATTGACTGGCAGTCTTCTCTCAGAATATTGTGGACGCGATCAGAAACGCCCAGATTATATCCTATGACACTTGAAGTACTTCCCTTGTCCTGCCCTTTGTAGTCCTTCCATGTGTTGTCATCGAGCCATTATCTTTTGTAAGTGGCATCATCCTTTATTTCCTCACTCCATGACTGACACCCTATCAAAATAAAAGAGGACACTGCCATCCTGACAAAGGTAATAAACTAGAATAAGGTTTCTTTTAGTAAGTCACGATCCTGTTATTCTCTGCAGATTTGTTTTCAGTTTCATTGTGCGTTATAAACGACTGCGAGTTGTGTGAATCATCGAGCATTGACGTAATTCTGCATGCATTTGCTGTTGAACTGAGTCGCCTTTGCATCTTCTATGCACTCTCTTAGTTTCTTTGCTTCATTATTCTCTTTTATTAGTAGCCATATTGCATCTCATGAAGACTGGCCTTGGCTGTGGAACCAACACGTTTGCTCAAACACAGTGCAGTGGCTTATGCTACCCCAATCTACCCCTCTGCAATGTTCCTTTGTGAAGCTCCATCAACGTAGAATATTTATTCTCTGTATCATCCAGTGATTTAGTAGGACTGTTACTCCCTATCCGGTAATCCATTTCTTCTAATCTGTTTGTTTTATGTAAATATAATTATTCAAGTGAACCATCTGTGTTTACATAATCTTGACCTAATTGCTGAAGGCCCTAAGCCATTATTTTCCTTGATTGATTCTTCTATAGATCTGCTTTAGACAATCTTGCACATTAGATTAGCCAAAATATAATAGTTTCTGGTAATTATAGCGAACTCCCTTTGCTCATCTGTTGCAGCCCAGAATTCCAGTAAGTAACTAGAGTAAATCTATAGTACCCATCAAAGAGAAAAGTTCCCTCTCTTCTCTAGAGGGACATGTAGTGAGCTCACATAGCTAATGGTTAACACTACTACTGATGGATAACAAATTTCATGCAGGTTATCGACGTGCAAATGGCAAGAAACACTAACTTAACAACCCACTTTCTACGTGTTCTCTGTACTATTATGGATGTTCAGCAGCACTAAATTTAAAATGCTCTGCTGTCATTCGCTTTCACTCTCATCTTAGGTTCTAAATTGAATTCATATCTAATCATCAATCAGAATACAGCATACATTAGATCACTAATTTGCTACCTACTGAAATGGGATTAACTAAATTTGCGTTACCTTTCTGTTCTGATTTCAAAGTCTTGTTTGAAGAAGTTCAATGCTACAGGTTCAAACAATTTCTACGAATGGTGAGGTGATTTTTTTATGTTAATTCTAATTAATTGGCAACGTGCTGGCAAGTTTCACCACTATTACTGAGTACGAAGAGAAGACTGTGCTTTATTTGAAGCAAACCAGAAGGAGAAAATTATTATTATTATTATATTATTATTATTATTATATTATTATTATTATTATTATTATTATTATTATTATATTTAGAAGACGAAACCTATCCATATGGAACAAGACCAAAGGGGACACTGACTTGAAATCAAGCTTCCATAGACTATAGTGTCATAGGAAGAAGTAAGGCGAGGTAATGGCTAATACCTAAAAGAAGAGACCGACTTATAAAAAAGGAAAAAAGAAATAATAATTATCAAATAGATAAAAAGTACTAAAAATGCAAAGAAGAACAGTAAATTGCACCTTTGCTTGAACTTCTGAGGTTCCAGTTACACGACTTCCTCTGGAAGGCTGTTCCCACAGTCCAACGGTGTGAGAAATAAAGAACCTCTGGAAACGAGAAGTTCCAGTGAGGCACATTACTGGGTATTGTTGCTGCTGATCAGTGATCTGATTACTCTCGGCAGAAAAAGGGATTCATGGATCAACTGTGAATGTGAAAGATCTCTGTTGAAATACAACTTATGAAAAAGTGATAAACAAGAGACCATCCGTCTATGGTCGAAGTCATAACTACGATTATTAGCAAACAGACACCTACCACCACGAACCACTCATCTAAAAGAAATCAAATCTTGGCAGAAACAGACATCCACACCGGAGAGCAGTATTCTAGTAAAGGGAGTACACATGACCTAAAACAGGTTGCACTGACTTTATCAGTTATGAATTTATGAGATCTTTACAAACGATACATAAACTTTCGTGGGCCATTTTGCTAAACTTTCATAGATATTTCTCAAAGTTAAATGTGAGTCAAAGTTTACACCAAGAAGAGTTAAAGGTTCAGAATTGTTCAGCAAAGCTCCGTCCACCTGAAGGAGAGGATGGGGTGGGAAATCTGTACGTAATCTGCTAACAATAGTTTTCGTTTTATGGAGTTCAGCCTCACACTGCACCGGCTACATCTTTCCGATCGAAGGCTTGAGGGCAGCTTTATTTCTTAAAGAGGAGACTTTGCAACACCCAAAAGTTTTGTACATAGATATACTGAAAAAATCTTGCTTTCCAGGAAAACAACCATGTTTTCCTGGAACACAATAGGTCTTGGTTCACTAAAGATCCTATCCACAGCAATTCGTTGCTGCCTACCTGCAGTAATCCTAAAACATATTCATTTATTCCAAGATTCTGAAGTTCATAAATAAGTGCCTTATGAATTACTAAATCGAAAGTAGAACTAAAATGTATCTAAATTACTCTGCACTCAAAACTGTTATCAAGGTTACCTTGATAATGGCATGTCAAATTTAAAAGACCATCGCAGGTACCTTGCTGCATCCTTTAAGCATATTGACAATCACCTAACAATCCTTGATTGAACATATTTATTTAGTGGCAACTTTAGAGAGTACAGGGAGAAAAGAGATTTTAGTTTCTGCAGTCTGCAGATATGCCACTATTGGTAACAGGCAAAGATACTATGTTGCCATTAAGATCTATAGAATCTACTAAACTTGGGAGATAACACGCTAGAAATTTTTTTTAAACAAAGGGAAGAGGTCTTGAGGGTCCTCTCCACCTCAGCTATCAAGAGTATCCAGAATTTTCTTTTCTTTGCTAGAGCGAATGTAAAATTTTGAGAGAGGAGGTTCCGGATAATATCATCGGCCAATTGCATAGCTTCAAAAGCTTGATGAAAAAGTTCAACCGTTTTCCTAGGGCCAGTAACCTATCTGTTAGTAGTGGTGGAGTGGAATACGAACATGACCCAAAGATAAATGGTGCCAATTTCGTCCAACATAGATGAGGCTGAGTAATCATCTAAGTTTCTTATTTAAAGAATTATTGTAAGTTCTCTCGGCTGTATGGTAAGTTCTATTTGCAGTACGACGAGACTCAACAAAAATGGGGTAATTATTGTTTCAACGATTTCGTTTCTGTTTGTAATGGTAGGCTCTCCGATATGTATCATCAAACCATGGCTGGTCATTTGTCCTAAATTTGATGACCTTTCTAGGGACATATCTAATTAAAATTGACATCAGCATTTCATTTAACTTCTTGGGATCAGGATCTAATTTAAGCATAAATTGTATATATGTAACTATGATTACTTTTGCAGTGTAATGCTACATGCAATTTCTGTTTGCATGGAGCTAAGAACAATATTGGTAAATTGACTTTTGCTGAATATAATATATTGGATTTTCTTAAATATTTTAGTGTAATTTCTACTCCTCACTACTTATAAATTGGTATGATCTATTTCTTTTGCCCGTACCTTTTGCCTTCTTTCGGCAAAGAAAAGTTATCGTTTTAAGTTTTTTTTCTATCGCAGATGTTAGCTGAGTGTTACTTACATTCTCTCTCTCTCTCTCTCTCTCTCTCTCTCTCTCTCTCTCTCTCTCTCTCTCTCTCTCTCGTATCACTGCACATACTGAGCAAAGGTTCGCATATAACCTGTATCAGTACTTGCTATGCTACATAATTCTTCACTCAGCTAACATATGTTTCCTTTCGTGGCCAGAAGAAAAATTATCTTTATCATAAAAGGAGTAGTTAATATAGTTTTGTTTTAATTATACGGGTAAGACCCTGAAAATTAGAATGAAACGTTCATTTATCAGATAATAAGGTTGAAATTGGATATTATCCAAATGGCACCGCAATCAGCGAGGGATGATGACTGCCATCATCTCAACCCATTTCGGCGATTCACTCCATAATGAAAACTATTGTAATACTGGGCTGCCTGGTCACCCAGTGATAATAGTAACAAAAGGAGATATTTTGCTGGAAATTATAATTCTGAATTTCAGAAAAAGAATAGGCCATAACGGATATTACCCAAATTATCCTATTTAGATCTTCACGCATATATTATACTTTTCTGTCATTCATTACCTCTTGTTTTCATATACCTAGTTTCTCTCGAATCCGGTTTGAAAGTTGTTTCGATCATCCATTCATATATATATATA
>NC_061087.1:61319054-61334054 GCF_015104395.2 Macrobrachium nipponense | reverse complement strand
ATGTATATATATAAATATATATATATATATATATATATATATATATATATATATATATATATATATATATATATATATATATATATATATATATATATATATATATATATATATATAGTGTGCCGTTTACCCTATAGATTGCTTTGAAATGATGCTATTAGTTTTTTGTCAACTGGGCTTGTCTTATGTTTTCATATAAAAATTATTAGACGTAATACGAAAAAAATTAAATATTCAAATTATTGTTCCACCTAAAAAATGATTCATGATTACATTTAATGCAGTAATTTTTGTTCTTTCTTCTCGGAAATAAGCATTCTCCTGATTTAACGCTTACTCCCAACGGATCAAGACTCTTTCGAATTAAAAGGAACAAAAAGCTGGGAAAAATGGAGGACTACTTCCATTCAAAAAGCATGAATGGGATGTTTGATACCGGCATCGCTCCATATCCACTATTGAAGCCTTTGCCTTCCAACCCTCACCTCCCTTTTTGATCCTCCTTTTATTGGAAAACCATTTTTCTTTGGTCGCGAAAACCTTTGAAATAGAGGCGCTTCGATTTCATAGATTTCCGAAAACTTCCTCTAACTCTCAGTAAACCATGGACTTTTTAGACAAACTTAGTCCCTTACGGAATAATTAGGAAGAAAGCAAGTCTTATTATAGCGTCACAATACGCTAAAATATACTCAGGTAAGGTACCAGTGCGCCACTTTTCTAGTACCTTTCTCTCATTCTCATTTAGTCTATCTCGTATGTTTTTCTTACACACATTAGTCACACGCACGCACGTAAACACACACACACACATACACACACACACACACACACACACACACACACACACACACATATATATATATATATATATATATATATATATATATATATATGTGCATTTCATTACCCATGTTGTTGAATGCAAGACTTTTGCAGCGTAGGCCAGCTTTTAAAACAAGAGAACCTCTTAGTTAAGCAATTGCACCTATAATGACATCATTGGCAGCCCTGGCCACCACACACACTTCCTGCTCGAACTAGTTCAGGAATGCGAATAAATTCAAACTGGTTCTTGGCAAGTTTGCTTTTTATAACTCCTCTTTTTGTGCCAATCACATATCTATTGTCTTCAACTGCTAATACAACACCTACTAAGTTTGGAGGATTTCCTTTACTGCGGTCAAATTGAGAAACAAGCACTGACACATTGTCCCCAACACCAACTGCTCGCAGAGCACCTCAGTGCCGTGGTCGGTATGGTCTTGGCCTGCCACGTCAGTGGCCGACTAGTTCTATTTTGGGCCTTCTATTGAGTGGTGAGAGATGTGTATTTCTTGTGATAGAAGTTCACTCTCGACGTGGTTCGGAAGTCATGTAAAGCTGTTGGCCCCGTTGCTGAATAACCACTTGTTCCATGCACTTTAAAACGCCATACAAGCAAACAAACAAACTGCTCACAGTGATCTGTTGCTTCGGCAACATTCGTTTTGTTTCTTGTTGAAGACCAAGCTTTGCTTTCATTCTTGCACATATTGCGGGGTGTATTTGAGAGTCTGCAAGTGGCTGTGCTTCACTTTCATCAGCTGGGCTTTGGGTCACTGGGTCATCATCATCATGTGTGTGGGCTAACTGGGATATCATCAACGTTGACTTTGGGTAACTGGTTCTGTATAATTCAAAACTGGATTTGGAGCTACTTCTAAAGCCTTTCATGGTTTTCTTCTTCAATACCAGATGCAATTCCATTGACAAATTCTTCTGGCAGACGTGACTTGAGACTACATTGTGGCTTGTTACCAGTAAGTGCTGGTAAGGAGACATTTTAAGTACTTCATGATATGAGCTGCTCATGGCCCATTGCACAAAAACGGACACCATATCTCCACTTAGAGCAATTATTGTCTGTTATCCATTCCATTAGTTTGAGTTTTATATCACCATTACTTCTTTCAACAGATCCTTGGCTTTGGTGAAGCCTTGGATGCCCATTCACTACAACAAGTTCAGTCCACTTTGAGAAATGTTCTTCGATAATTGTAGATGTAAATTCCCGACCATTGTCAGGCTCAAGGATATAGGGTGCACCTATATCCAAGAAGATGAAAGAAGCTCATGGGCAACCTCTGGTGCTCTCTTTGATTCCAGGGGACGAAAAAACATGAAACTTGGTTGGCAATCCATATTGTGCAGAATAAAGCGGTATCTTCCATCCCTCATAGTCTGCATATCCACTAGATCAACTTGACTTCCAGACAGAGGTTTGATAACAGCTTCTGCTGCAGTTTCCTTTCTGCAACGTTATTAAATACAGCGTTCACAATGGGGGATATATTGTGAAACAATTGATCGTGGAACGTTGCCATATAGTTCATAATCTTCGTATAAGTCTTCCTCACACCAGCATGGCCAGTGTTAAATTGGGTTCTTGGATAATTGCTGTGACTGATTCTTTGGTTGCCATATATTTTCCATTGTTCTTTTTAGCCTTTTATTTTCATTAAAAGAGGCAATCTGAAATTTTTTCAAAATGTGGCAATCTTCTCTTTTAAGCACCTGTCCAGTTTTCTCTCTTCAAAAACTGTAATTACCATCTGCCCATATTCAGCAAACCACAAAGGAGCACAACTCTGTATTTGTTCTTCCATGGGCAAAGCTTGAATGGGTATTAAGTGGCTAAACACCCACTTCATGAATTACTGTTTCTGTCTAAACAACTCGTTATCTATGAAAGACATAAGTTTTAAAGATTCATACAGCTACTTCATTAAATACTATTTTTTTTGCTTTTTATAAACGACAAAACTAGGTGCAAAACAACCAGCATAAAGTTGTGGGAGAATAGATCTTAAAGCTAAGAGCACCTAAGGCCCAACCAGACAGCCCATATAACCCCCTGTCACTTGCCCTTTTTATCCTACGATGGGTCTCTAGTATTTAATGGCTTATACCCCCCACCTTTGGGGAAAATCAGAAATGCCAATCCCCCAAGTTGTACGATGTGGGGGTAAAATGGCTGCTGCTCCTAGCTAATACCAAATTTTAAATACTGGCAAGGCGAGGTGGGATAAAACCCGTAAAAAGTTCCCCCTGTTAAAAAGGCATTCACTTCCTTTCGCGCATGAAGGCCTTGACTAATAAGTATCTTGCCTTGACTAGATAGTCCTCTTTCTCTAACTGAGGTTAATAATGTACTCTATCCCTAGGAAAGGTTACTTTGAAAATTCTACTTGATACTACCCTACCCTCCCCTGGTACTAAATTAAATATCTTAACCTACTCTATACAATTAATAAAAAAGGAAGCCGTCATCCAGAATGTGGTACACAATAAGTGAGGTTGATTTACCTGAAGGGTTAAAATACGTAAGGTGGGGTAATGATGCCTGACGGTGATGAGTGATTAGGAGGGTACCAGTATGAAAATTGGATGAGGTAATTATGACATTTAAGTGAGGGTTATCAGTAAAAGTTCTAGGGGTTGGAGGATTAGTCTACTGGCAGAGATCATGCTGGCTACCTTCTCTGGGGTAGGTGTCAGGATCACTCTGCGATTGAATGTGGCACTGTTACCTAGGGCACTGGTGCCAAGGAGAGCATGTGGCTCTTAGGTATTAGTGGATTTCTTGCATTCCTTCTTCTTCTTCTTCTTGTTCCTCCAGGGCCTGGCTACACCAGTCCTAGGAGGTGACAGAGCCACCAACTCTGGGTGGGGGCCAGAAACGCCGCCAGGAGCAGAGGCAGGGGTAGCCCTGGGGCTGGGACTACAGGTGAGCACCCTACTTCGGCAACGGCAGCAACCGTCATAGAGGCAGAACTACTCTGCAGGGGTAGGCCTCACTCTGGCTGTTGTGGCAGCGTTGTGAAGGGTAGGATTCGAGTCTGACTCCTGGCTGAGTAGTTCCTGGTCAACCAGTGAAGGGTGTAGCAGTGAAGTGCCGGAGGTCATCCTAAACTGATGAAAGTGGTGGATGGAGAAGCATCTGGGGATGGAGAGTGGCAATGGGCTTTGTTAATGTAATTTACTAAGACATATGTTTACATTACGTAAGTTACCTAGCTCCCTAAGAAACAAGTTAGAAATGGTAAGGATTTGAAAGAGGTGTTAGCAAAGCATTTATAAATGAGAGGTTACATAAGGATGATGAATTTAAATGAAACTTTCGCTCAGCGAGCGTGTGAGCGATGCTAAGTTAAACGTGAGATGGCGATGGCAACAATGTAAACGTGAACAGCTGATGTTGTGGTAAAAGAGTGCGGTTTACACTCGACACTAAGTCTAATCGTCATTAAAAGCAAAACAAAATAAAAAAATTTGGTTTTTGCGAAATGTTAGAGACTAGTATGAAGATTGAAATTAGTTAAGGGAAAACATCACAAATTGCTTTGTTTGACTAAAATCTTTAAGATAAAAGTAGAAGTGATGAACTGGTTGCCCGGGAGCGAAATGGCTGACAGGGATATTTCTGCACCTGTGCTGAGAGCTAGGTACGGTTGCCAACACATGGAATGAGAGCTAAGTTGAACAAATTCTCCTAACACTTCACGGACATAGGAATTGTACACTTCCTTCCCCGGAACTATTAGTCGAAAACACTTTTAGCTAACTAATCTTCCTAATACATGCAATGAATCCCTGGCAAAGCACTCCATAGTTCTAAACTAGCACTTTCTGGCATCTAACAAAAACTTGCTCGTCTCGATACAAGCTACAACCCGCTACACACAGAAAAATTCGCTGGCATTAATTGTGCGCCGCAAAGCTAAAACTTTTGGGCGGGACTCCCGCCGTTACACAACTAATTATTTTTAATTGGAAAACTTCTTATATTAAACACTTCTTCAATTAATTCCTAATATACCATAATGCTAACAATGGTTATAATAATATAATAATAATGATGATAATGAAAAATAATAATAATGATAATGATCCAGTTACCATGGCTCGTGACTGCTTTCTTGCTAAGAATTTATTTACTTGATTTATGATTTACGCTTTGAAGGGATATGGCGTTTACAAATTTAAATGTTCCTGGTTCAATATCTGGCTGAAGTTCGTGGGAGAATAGGTCTTCAAGCTAAGACTACCTAAGGCTCAACCAGCAGCCTATACAACCCCTGTGATCTCCATTTTTTTATCCTACGATAGGTCTATAGATTGTAACGGCTTTATGATCCCCACCTTAGGGGAAGAGCGGAAATGCCGATCCCCGAAGTCGTATGATGTGGGGGTAAAATGGCTGCTACTCCTAGCTAAAATAAAATCTTAAATATTGGCGAGGTGAAGTGGGATAAAACCCGTATGTATATATATATATATATATATATATATATATATATATATATATATATATATATATATATATATATATATATATATATTATAATAATATGTATATATATATAATATATATATATATATATATATATATATATATATATATATATATATATATATATATATATATATATATATATATATATATATATACTATATATATATACTATATATATATATCTAAAGAGGTGAAAGAAAAGAGGGGGCAATGGCTAATAATATGTTTAAAGTGTTTTTTTATATAATAATAAAGTAAACATAGCTCTGCTTGCCTAGAGACAAGGGGTGGTACACTGCGAAGTTCACCGGAGAGAGAATGGTATTTGCTGAACAAGCAACTTGTCTCAGAGGTCGTTCCCCGTTTGCGAGGCATGTGCATTCGTTTGTACGCGTATTACAGGCTACTGGTTCAGGGTACTTGTGGAAGACGCATTCTTGTGCAAAGGAGAGAACAAGCGGTTACCCTAAGTGTCAGGAGAGAACGCCCATCGAAAAGGTAAGACACGTTCTTTAAAAAACTTAGAAAATCTGTTACCTTTGGGAAAGAGAGAGAAGTGTGGAAATATTCTCTTTACGTAAATACTTTGAAAAGAGTGACGTGTGGTGTCTATATAACTATCTTTATTACAGATGGGTCCGATTCCATGGTTGATTAGGAATGGGATTCTCTAATTGACCAAACACTAGACAGTGTGACTTGTTTGGGGATTGAGAGTGTAACCTTAGTCCGGAAGGTAGAATGTTATCTTATTGGTTTTCTTTATGGGCAGATTTGGGTATTGTGCCATTATGACTGTTAATCATTTGTGTTCTGTTATAACCAATTGCTTTGGGAAATAAATGATATTTTTGTATTTACGCAGTCTTAATAAGCCTCGTGACATCTTACAGACAGGGCACCGTTGGCAACAGGTAAGAGTTCCCAGTTTGTGTAGTTTAGGGAATAGAGGGGGGGAAGGTAATATTTGGTGGCAGCGGTGGGATTCGAACCCACACGCCTCCGAAGAGACTGGTGACCAGTTAGAAATAGGGGGTTTCGTCGTTTTTATTTTGATAGGAGAAGGGGTTATTAATCATGTCACAGGCAACTCAGGGTCATTACTGCTGATTCGACGAGAGAAAGCTGTTCCTCAGACAGTCTTCCTCTCCCAAGCCAAGCCAGTTTATTTCTTGAGATTACGGAAATAAAAGGTGTTTAAAAAGAGAGAAAAGGGGGTGAGGGGAGAAAAGTTTGTTGGTTTTCGACATATTAAAGTGTTTCGCAGTTCGCGCATGTTTGCGGTGTATGTGAATTCGGTTTACGACGGTCATATGAAGACGTAAGTGTATTTTCGAGTTTTTTTTTTCTTTGTCTTATTTTTTTTTTTTTTTTTTTTTTTCCCCTCTTTTTGTTTTGATGGATTTTCTTTAACTTTTTGTTCTTGTTCATGTTCCTTGTGTTTGTGTGTGGCGAACTTGCCTGAGTGGGATTTTTGCGGCAAATCGTGCCAGAGAGAGAGAGAGAGAGAGAGAGAGAGAGAGAGAGAGAGAGAGAGGCGAGTTAGCTCGGAAACACCTTACGTTCTTACTTTTCCTATCCCTTTCTTATTATTATTATTGATGCCATTTTCGTGGGGTTGATTTTGTGATTGGGGACGGGGCACGCTTACCTTTTGTTATCTGTTGTTGGAAAAATTTTTTTCTCCTGATTGGGTTTAGTGTAATAAGTACATTGATGTTATTGAGATCGGGGAACAGCCTTGGGAAACAAGATAAAATGCAGATACCAAACCGACGACGCTACTACATCACGTGACGAACATTTCTGCGGGGGTCAGCCCGTCAAAGGGATCGTGGATGGCGCTTTGTCACAACCTTTGCATATTTTCATAGAGGGAGTTAATAACTATTTAGCGGGAAAGAAGATAGTAGACGATGTAGAGGCATTCAGAGAGGCGAAAGCTTTGCTAGATTCAATAAGGGAGACCTCAGTCATAGGTCAAGGAGTTTCCAATTTACGAAATGTCGTACCTGGACAGACTTGCAAGCATTTGAAAAACCGCATATGGCTCAAAGGAACACGGAGATATGGTGAGAGACCTTCGAGGTCTTATAAAACTACGGAAAGGCACTAATAGCCTTGTAGAACATAGTTCAAAGCTGTTTGACGCAGTGGCAGATTGGGTAGGAAAATTGAAAAACATCTAAATGGGTTACAGGGGATAATCTCCCTCTAAATAATGTTCATAAACTGATCTATTTTTCCTGCCTCTTACACGAGGTACCCGATGCAATAGTGGATAGCTTTGATGAAAAAGGTTGAGCTACCTCAGACGAAGAATTACTTATACCCAAATAGATAACACAGGTCTAAATGTCCCACCGTAGATAGCACAAATTTTTAACGGGACAAGCCGAGGGATAGAGTACAGAGAGACCACGGAACTCTCTTCTCATCGTCTGTGTGCAAAAGTTGAGTATAACAAAAGATCGTTCGATCAAAAGCAACAGCAGTTGCGTTGTTTCAACTGCAATAAACAGGACATCAAAGAAATTGTGTAGGGTTAAATATTGCGGAATGTGTAAAAGTACTGAGCATTATTGGCAGTCTTGTCCATCTCAGATACGGAGAGATGCGAGGCCTGCACCGCAAGGTTCTGGTAATTATAATGCGAGAACTTCCCAGGCGGGTCAAACCAGAGGGCAAAGGGATCGGCGAAATTTTTGGAAGCCCCGATCAACAAAAACGGGTACAGGTGATTGGTATATGCCATTGTGGCTCGTGGGGGACGCCCAGAGCCCAAAGCCCATAGTCTATGGAACAGTAGGGGATGTGGATATCCCGGTTTTCATAGACACTGGGGCATCAATAAATCTAATGGACTATAATTTGTATCAATCCATGTTCTCCAATTACCCTTTGCAGCCCTCTACGGAGACGGTGTGTGATGTGCAAGCCCATAGATTAAACACCCTGGGTTGTGTACAAATAAGGTTTGCTCTCGGTGACAGAGTGTTAACAGAACCTTTTTTGGTAATAAAAGGAATTGCCTTAGGTAATAAAATCTTGTTGGGTCATCCTGCTGTAGAAGACACACGATTTCGATCCATGCGGGTGCTAATGGGATAACAATCGGAAAAGGAAAATGAATTACCTCATACCATATGAGGACGTGAAATAGAATGGAGGACATGGAGGTTATTGAAAGAGGAGAGGTGCTCGGTGGTATTAATTGCGGTGATACGAGTGTTATGGGGAAAGGTAATGTTAAAAACACACGTTGGTGATCTGGGAGATGATTACGGGAGTTCTATCAGAGTTCATAGTGGTAACAATGATATAACAATACTGGTGATGATACTAATATGGATGTTGTTTCTGATACTAACAATGCTGGGGCATAATACTGAGGGTGGTAATTTGTATGGGGGGCGGTGGCAAGGGGAGATACTAACCACAAATATAGAGGTGTTTTATTTGAAGACATTATGTTACTACCAGGTTCAAAGGTTATGGTAAAAGTTAAATTGAAGGAAATGAGAAAACCCACAGATGTGTGTGTTATTGAAAACAGTGAAAAGCTCAGGGGAGTGTTAGCACGGCATCGGTGAACAGTGTATCAAGAATGGGGTTACGTGGTGGAGCTATTAAACTGTAATGATACAGTTAGGAGATACCAGAAAATACATATATAGTAGACTTCCATGATTGGAAATGCGATAGCGGTTCTGTGGCTATCGTAGAGGGGAAACCTGAGTTTTCGGAGGCAGAAATACAATCAAGGAAACAAACATTTAGTGAACATTTGGCTAATGCGGATTATAGCGAACACGTTGAAGCGATAAGCGGGCTCTTGGCGGAATTTGGGGATACGGTAGCCTTGCAAGTGATAAATTGGGGTTGACTAATGTCTTAGAGCATAAGGTAAATTTGGAGAGCAACACAAAACCTATTTATATTCCTGCATATCGCATACCTTTCAAAATCAGAGAACAGGTAGAGAAAGAAGAAGTTAATAGATGGGAAGAAGAAGAATCATTAGACCCAGTGTCTCCTTACAACTTTCCCTTGTTAGCGGTACCTAAGAAAGACGGTTCGGTCCGTGTATGCGTCGATTTTAGACGTTTAAATGAGAAAACGATCCCTGACCGTACCCAGTTGCGTGCATACCAGATCTTTTTGTCGAAATTGGGGGGCATCATATTTTATAGTTCAATTGATTTGGCGCAAGGTTTCTTACAGGTCCCTCTCAGTGAGAGTAGCAAGGAATATACCGCCTTTTCAGTGCCCAACCGGGACACTATGAATTTACGCGAATGCCTTTCGGTTTATCGGGCAGTCCGATGACTTTTACCAGGTTGTTGAACACAGTTTTGCACGGGTTATTGGGCAAAAATGTTTTGTGTATATGGATGACATCCTGATCGCAACGGACACGATCGCGCAACACCTGGAAGTGCTTACAGAAGTACTTAGGAGGCTTAGATTAGCGGGGTTGAAAATCAAGTTAGCCAAGTGTTCGTTCTTGAAAAAAGCAGATCACATATCTAGGTCACGTCATATCTAGGAAGGGTTAGAGTAAATGACGATAAAGTCAAAACAAAGCAATAGCGAATTTTCGCATCCCAGATCAAAAGAAAGAGATAAGTCATTCCTGGGTATCGCCGGTTTCTTCAGGAGGTTCGTAAAAGGGTTTTCTAACATAGCAGCTCCCCTAACTGATGTGTTGCGGGAAGACGTTCAATTTCAATGGAAGGAAATCCCAGGCGGAGAGTTTTCAAAAGCTTAAAGATGCGCTAATGAATCCCCCGGTTTTGAAGTTTCCAGATTTTAAGGAACCTTTTACATTAGTGACTGATGCAAGCCAGGAAGGCATAGGTGCATGCCTTATGCAAAAGTTTGATGGGAAAATTTCATCCTATAGCTTTTTATAGCAGGAAGTCAGGACAAAAGGCAGTAACGAGAAGTCCATGGCCACCATAGATAAGGAAGCCTTTGCAATAGTATCGAGCTTAGTTCATTTTAAAATGTTACTGATGGGGAATAAAGTAGAAGTCCTTACAGACCACAAACCGTTACTTGATCTTTTAATAAAACGATTTGTCTCCCAAAAGAGCTCGATGGTTTCTAACTATCAGAGATTTGATGCAAAGCTCAAATATATAGAGGGCAAATTTAATGTTGTCGCGGACGCTTTGAGCAGGAGTTTTCATGACGTGGAAGGTTTCCAAGTCGCGCAGGTCACTAACGAAGCCATACAATGGGATATACCCCACTCATAGAGCTAAAGCAAAATGAAGACGAGGTCATTAGCAGATGCGAAAGCATTTCTGAGAGGAGAATTAGTCAAGAAACGTTATAGCTTGCTTTTTCGGGTTGGAGTTAGAAGGAAATCTGTTGGTTAGGAAAATTAAATATAAGTGAGAACCAGTGAAAGTAAAGGAGATACGACACAGATCGTAATTCCGAAAGTCCTAATTCCAGTGGTTTAGATATAGTTTCATTGCAGGTTTGGTAGTCCTCACTTGGGAATAGAAAAAACTTATGATGAGGTTCGGGCTAAATACATTGGAAAAATATGGGGTAAAGATGTGGAAAATTTCGTAAGGAATTGTGCGGTGTGCAACGCATGTAAGCCTGCTAGAACAACGTCATGCAAATTAGGATCGTATCCTATACCGAGTAAACCTTTTCAGAGAATACATATGGACGTCTTAGGGAATTTTTGGAGTCTAGATACGCGAACAAGTACTTGCTAGTGATAATAGATGAACTTACAAGGATAGTAGAAATTTTCCCACTTAAGCATAAAACAGCCGAAGAAGTAGCAATAGCATTCTTCAATGGTATCGTTTGCAGATACGGTTCACCCGAAGTTCTATTAACCGACAATGGGAGGGAATTTGTGAACAAAACCTTGGAGTGTTTAGCTGAATTCATGGGAATACAGAAAGTAACAATTATTCCATACAGACCCGAGGCTAATGGGTGTGCGAACGAGCGAACAGGAAAGTGCTCGAAGCGCTCAGAAAAACGGTAGGTGGTAATGATAGAAATTGGGACAGATATTAACGTTGTTAGACATAGCATTAACACCATGGTAGCGATTCAATTAAAATGTCCCCTTTTGAAGCTTTGTTTGGTTATCCAGCGCGAGGCACATTTGATTTGTTAACTACGCTCACCAGGGGGAGGCGATACAGTTGAAGCGCTGATATCCCACAGCGAGAGAGAGGACAGCATGTCTTAGCCTTAATCTCGAGTCCACAACCAGAGATATGGTCAAAAGAGTATTAGTAAATCATCTGATCCCAAGATCAAGTCGGTGATAAGGTATTTTTAAAAACTTAACGTGAGAAATGAGTTAAATTACAAACTAGGCCCGAAGTTTGAAGGTCCTTTAAAGTCATTGAAGAGAAAATTGGAATAGGTTTGTAGTTTTAAATGAACGAACAGGTCAGTCGAAGCTAACACATATCTCGAAATTGAAAAGAATTGGTTGTGGCAATTAATATATGATCGCGCAATTGCATTCATTTTTCCTTTTTTTTTCTTGTTATCTGTTTTTGTAATTTGATGACAGAATGGTTTTGAAATTTTTTTTTTTTTTTTTTCCTTTTCTTTGTTTCCTTCGAATGTTTTTCTCTCTTATTGTATGTAAGTCTGCGGCGTTTTGGCGTAAGATTTCGGGGTTAATATTTTTCGGCAAATGTTTGCTTTAGCTGAGAAACGAGATGGTTTTTTTTAGCGTGGGGTCAGTAATTAAATAGAGGAATTATTTATGTCACCTGAGTGGTGTTATTATTAAGATGATGGTTTATGTATAATGAGATGGTTCTGGGGGGTGTGCTTACGAAGATCAGTACTAAACATTTTTTTTTTGAGAATCATGAGTTTCTAGCGTCGCGAGTCTGATTATGCTGCAATGCTCAGCACCTGACGTGTTCATAGGTGGGTTTCTTTTTTGCTGAAGTTGCTGTAAGGAGTCCGGTTGCGAACCTTCCTTTTGGAATTGATGACTCGGGGATTTGCACGGTTTTCGGAGATGCCGATTATGACATTTCACGAGAACGTGTCATATAAGGGGATTTTTTTTTCTTGTCGATAGGGTTGCTGCGCTAGCAGATTCTGTAACGGTACACATTCTTTTTTTGGGAAAAGATGTTGAATTATATATGTTTTCTTTTTTCTTTCTTAACGTCGTCTGAGATGATTAAACAACTGACAGCTTTCCTTTTCTTTTCTTTCTCGTTCTGTCAGATGCTGAAATATTGTTTAATCGTCGCCCTGGGGTTAGTGGCGCTTGCAAAGACGAAAGTACGCCTGGGTCCCGGAGTGCTAATTGAAGAAGACCACTTAGTATGGTTATCATCTGATAAAATTACGCTGAGCATCGAGTTCGAAAGTTGGGTTCAGCAGGTTAGAACTCGAAGGATCGCGAAGCAGAGTCGAAGGACTGATAAACACGTTAGACGAACTTGAGGCTACAAGAAACTTGTCTGCATCACTGGGACGTCTCTTAACGGAAATTAAAATAACTGCAAACAGGGTCCAAGGCAAGATCGGGGAAACACTCACTTGGGCCCAGAGACAAAACCAGTTGGGGGAGGGACCCGACCCTAGAAGACGAAAAGGGCAGTGCAGTGTTGGCGGCGGGGGGTGTAGCTATTGCAGCCATAGCAGGAGTGGCAATAGCGAGTTTGGTGAAGGTTGGAATTAGAGGCGGAACTCGCCGAACATGGGAAAGCTCTGAATTCTATAAGAGGGAGAAATGAGAAAATTAGAAAACGGATTTAATGAATTGAGGAAATCAAGTAACATATTATACGCGACAGTAAAAGGATCCGAGAAGACCTAGACGTCACCATAACATTTTTTCACTATACACACTACACTGTTAAATATTGAAAAAAAGAACAGAATCTTTGTTGAATGAGATCAAAAGTCAAGTAGAAGCAATTATAGCAGCTTCACAAGGGAAAATTTCGAGGGAAATGTTGCCGTTGGGAACTTTGGAGTCAACCTTAAAAAAAGACGCAGCATATGAATGGGGATCAAATATAATTTTTACGGGGGAATACTTCATAGATACTATGGGGTTTTAAAGGTACAGTTATATGATAAGGGGTTACTTGTTGACATACCTGTTAGCGATAAAAAACCATTTCACAGTTATATACTTAGGCCATTTTCCTAGTTCTTTCCAGGGACGGTAGTGGTTTGGACGGGGGTAGAGGTTATGTATATATTAGGTGAGGAATTCCAGTCCTCAGCAGTTGACTATGAACTGGGATGTGTGTTAGTTTACGATAGATATGTGTGTGAAAGTCGGATATTTACTCTTCGACGTATTGACCTGTCAGGTTGCGAACTAGAATTAGCTACGAGGACTTACCGACTCATTGTGACTTTAGAGAATTCCCCGATTCATACCAAGTAATATCGACGGAGATGACGACAGCGGTCTTCTGCATCAGATGCAAGATTTCTACTATGTGCAACGGAGACAACAATTCGCTCATTCTACAGGGATCCCAGCTGTTGACAGTTCCTGCAGGATTCTTACAGACTTCTTCATGGTACTTAGTCGGCGTGTCTACAAACTCGTCGATAAAGGTGTTTCACCGACACCTTCACGGAAGCCATAAGGCGGTTCGAATCCCGCCTACAGTGGAGTCCATTACTGTCCCGCCACTCGAAGATAGTGGTGAAGATGAACCTTTTTTTTTCGATGACCGCTATACTATACCAATAGTAATGATCATGTTAGCCGCTATACTGATCGCCATTTGTGTACTTGGAGTCCTTAAACTTTTATGCATTCGACGAAGCACAAGTGCTCCGGCAACGGAGTGGCTCTAAGTCATGTGGTACAGTGATACATTGGGCATTAGTTGCCGATATGGTGTGAGACGGGAGTGCATTATTTTCTTTTTTGAGCCAGCCTCTGGTTTTATATATATTGTAAGACGCTTGTGTGTCTAGAGCTAGGCGGGTGCTAGCATTAGGGTAGCCGAGCTCCTCTAAAGAGGTGAAAGAGGGGGAATGGCTAATAATATGTTTAAAGTGTTTTATATAATAATAAAGTCACATAGCTCTGCTTGCCTAGAGACAAGGGGTGGTACACTGCGAAGTTCACCGGAGAGAGAATGGTATTTGCTGAACAAGCAACTGTCTCAGAGGTCGTTCCCCGTTTGCGAGGCATGTGCATTCGTTTGTACGCGTATTACAGGCCTACTGGTTCAGGGTACTTGTGGAAGACGCATTCTTGTGCAAAGGAGAGAACAAGCGGTTACCCTAAGTGTCAGGAGAGAAACGCCCATCGAAAAGGTAAGACACGTTCTTTAAAAACTTAGAAAATCTGTTACCTTTTGGGAAGAGAGAGAAGTGTGGAAATATTCTCTTTACGTAAATACTTTGAAAAGAGTGACGTGTGGTGTCTATATAACTATTATCTTATTACAGATGGGTCCGATTCCATGGTTGATAGGAATGGGATTCTCTAATTGACCAACACTAGACAGTGTGACTTGTTTGGGGATTGAGAGTGTAACCTTAGTCCGGAAGGTAGAATGTTATCTTATTGGTTTTCTTTATGGGCAGATTTGGGTATTTGTGCCATTATGACTTGTTAATCATTTTGTTCTTTGTTATAACCAATTGCTTTGGGAAATAAATGA
>NC_061087.1:61314395-61318554 GCF_015104395.2 Macrobrachium nipponense | reverse complement strand
TCAATTGTGATGAGTTTACATTGATCAACTTTAGTCCCATGGGGAACTTGGTCTTCCCTTATGAGAGAAATTTGCACACCAGTGTCAACAAATGCAGCGACCTGACAGGTGCCACAGAGATGGGACCCTTGGCTGGAGGGACTAAGACTTCTGGGTTTGTAACTGCCAAAGCAATGGTGAGAGTAGTTGATTTACTAGGGCATTTCACCTAATAAGGGAGTGCCCATACACTCAACAAGCAGTGCAGTACCTGCCACTATAATCCTTGGTTGTCACTATCCTGGAGGAGGAAACAGGCCAGTCATTGTTTGCCCTTTGACTATTCCTGTTCTGTGGGATGGGGATGGACAGGGGTCTTTGATTGGTTGGCCACCTTGGCATGGCACTGATTGGTAGGATGCACCAGTCTTTTGCAGTACCCACATACTACCTTCTTAGAAGGGTGCCTGTTCTGGGGGGTTGTTGAAAGAGGACTTAAGGGTAACCTGAGGGATGTATCTCCCAGCCAAAGGAGCTTTTTGAGGATGATAAGTGCATGTTGTTTAATTTAAAGAAATTTTTAGGTGACCCTCAGGAGCACCTTTTGTCATTGCAGACTGTAAAGAAAGCAGACCTACTGAAGATAGCTGAACGTGGAGCTGTTGGGTAGGAATTTGGATGTCTTTGTGACCAAGTCATAAATGTCACAAAAGAAGCTTCTCTAATTTATCACCTTACTGTAGGAAGAGGTGTGGTTGTGGCTGTTGAGGATCCAGAACTCATTAAACTAAAGTTACAGCTGGAATTACGGAAAGCTGCATTGGTGGCTGAGCAAGAGAAAACAGCTATCTCTAGTGCTGCAAGACACTGAAAATGCTAAAGTAGCCACAACAAATTTTAAAGTTGTAAATTTAGCTTTATTTCAGAAAGCTGAATATGTACAAAGGGAAAGACCGTCAGCACTGGAATAACAGGAAATCCATGGAAATGGATTAACATTGGGCTACCATAAGGTTGGAAGAGAGAAGTAGAGAAAAGGAGATTGCAGAGTCTTTTTCCCTCCCTAAGGCTCATAACTTTTACCTATTTTTTTTTAAAGTGATCCTGACATTTTTTACAGTTCTTTCAAGGACATGGCGACAACACTGCAGTGGTCAGAGAATATAAAATTATATGGTTTACTCCTTAGGAAGGCTTTGAAAGGTAAGGCTGCTCATATAGCTGTTCAAATGCTAAATGATAATTGTGGCCGTTATTTAGGAATTCAGTTAAATGAAGCTCTCAAACATATTAGGAATTATTTCAACTTCAAGGGGAATAATTGAAAAGAAAATGGCTTGAAACTAAAAATATAACCAGACCAATAGCACTATCTTATGGTATTGGAGGAGTTTTTGAGGATAATTTCCAGCAACATTTCAGGCCTTCATCAGAGAACAACAAGAGAAGGATAGGAAGAAAGCAGGTCTTCTTGCTGATGAATATAATCTCACCCACAAAGCCAAAACTATTCCCCTGAAAAGGCAATTCTAAGTAACTTGTTCAGTTTGTAAGGAGAGGCGGACATACTGTACATGATTGTCCTAACCTCTGATGTCAAATATCTAAGTTCTTGCAGACTTCTCAGCAACATACAGAAAGTAGGCCAGTAAATTGTTCCTCATCTTTCCCAAGTCTCAGATGACTTCTCTAATTTTCTCTGTTCTGGTTGCTGTGGATGATTTTCCTGTTAAGTTGTTAAGGGACACAGGATCATCACAGACATCAGTAAATAGTACACTGAAACATTCAACCAAGATTATTAATAAATATGTTACTGTTATGGATCTTTCCTGTAAATTCATATTGCCTGTAGATACTAGGAACATTGATTGCCTTTACTCTACTGGTAAGACAGAAGTATCTTTATTAGACAGAGATTTGTCTTGTGAGAAGGCAGTATCTTGTTAGGTAATGATTTAGCCAAAGGAAATTTCTTCCCTAACCTTATTATTCCACTACCTGAGTGTCTTAGAAAATTAGATGATCCAACAGGAGGTTCAGCTCTGCCAAGTTACCACTTGTTCTGCTGCATTGGAATCTACAATGGAAGATTCTACAGCCAACCCCTCTCGTAATATAGCTGACTTAGTTGGTGTTGAGCATAAAGAGTTTTTGATGCTTCAGAGATCAGACAGTGGCATTAAATTTAGATTTCTTTATCCTTCAGATAATGGTAAATAAGTTACCTTTATTTTATCTAGAAAATAACATTTTAATGCATCAATACAGGTCTCCTTCACTCACTGCTAAGGACTTGTGGGCCGATTGCCATCAATTGGTTATACCTTCCTTTCTCAAGATCTTCGATAATGGAATTAGCACAGACTGTCGAAAGCTATCTTGGTGTTACAAGACTCATAAACATCTCCTAGAAAACTTCTACTGGTCAAGGATGAAGGACATAGAGAACTTTATAGAGTCCTGTCATTTTGTCAAGTGATGGGTAGACTGAATGAAAAGATTCCATCCGCACCACTTGTACCTATTATTGTTCATAAAGCCCCATTTGAAAAGGTAACAATTGATTGTGTTTGGCCTTTGCCAAAAAGCAGCAGGTGTAGGTGTCATGAATGTCCGCTCATTATTTGCTTCTTTTCTCCACTAATAGATTTCCTTTAGCTATTCAACTTGAGAATATTGGAGCTAAAACTATTGTTTGACAATTGCTAAAAGTTTGTACAATGTTCAGTTTCCCTTGAGAACTTCAGTACAACAAAGTTGCAAACATCACCAGTACTTTGTCTCAAAGCCCACTCCATTGATTTAGTATATAATCCACAGTCAAATGGAGCCTTAGAAAGAGTCCTCCAGAACATTAACAATCTGATAAGGAAGTATGTGACCGAAATAGAAAAGATTGGGAGGAGGATCTGGACCTAATGATTTATGTACTTCGCAGTGTACGAAATGAGTCACTTGGAGTTTCCATGTTTGAACAACTGTTCGATCCTAGACCTTCGACTAACCTGAATAGTAGAGGAACACATCCTAAAAGATTCTCAAACTGAAACACGTGAGTATTTCTAACTGTACTTAGAGTATGTGTACAAAACTATAGGATACTCAATACAAATACCATAAAAGATGCTCATCATTTGCCCAGAATTACAGATATAATCGACTCTGTTTGCAAAGTATTTGACACCAGCCACATTTCAGAAAACCATGCAAGACGTCACCAGGGATCTTCTAAAGTGTACATATACCCTGATGACATTGTCGTAGTAACATACACCTGGTATGAACATCTATTATTAGCTATACGAGGATAGTAGTTAAAATTAGGGTTCAACGGACTTTGTCGAGAACAGATTGGAATGTGTAGCACCACAGTCACGAGTGTTATGGGAAACTTTAAGATATCAGTGAATGCTTTGGGTTGTCGGACGGAAAAGCAAAACACTGTCGGACTCCAGAGACAAGAGCACAGGTGTGCATTTGACCCAGCTGCTGTAATGAGTTATGTGATCGTGACATTAGAAAAATGCAATTGTATATCTGTTTGTGCATCAAACAGGGCATGTTCATGAAAGGTTCTAGAACAATTTAGTGTGTTTGTACACGCGAACATCTGAACCACAAGAAGACTAGCATGCATGTGTTCGTGTGCCTTTCAGGGTGTGTGAAAACATAAAATATTCCAATAGTGGATGAGGGAATCTGGAACGTTAGACTGCAGACTCCTTTAGTGATTACCAGTGTGGAAAGCTTGAGAGGAGATGCACAGCAGATCCATCAAGAAGGCAGATAGTGAAAAAAGAACTTTCACAGATACTCGGAAGGGAGATGAAGTTTAATGAACACATTTGGTATTAATTGGGTATTTATCAATTTTTTAAATTTTATTTCTGATATTCTGGTTTCTTTTACAAATGGGTTTGGTTTGTTGCCACGGTAAATGAATTCTCTAATCAACAATTTTGTTTGGGAAAATATTGATGGGGTTTTTGACAGTGATAGAGTGACATTTTTTTTTAATCAAGATGACTAATTGAGGAGCAATTTTGTTTCATGTTTTTGAGTTTCCAATTTATTTTCCTTCTTTTTCATGTTAGTTCTTTTGAGGAAATAAAGACTACTTTTGTATCAGAGACTGGTTTTACCCTAGATCTAATAAATTAGTTTAGCTGCAGAGATG
>NC_061087.1:61291895-61311895 GCF_015104395.2 Macrobrachium nipponense | reverse complement strand
TTTTTTTCAATATGCAACTTATCTTTAAAGGCTAGGATAGTTTTACGGAGTTGTAATTAACACCCCGTTGTCAGAGAGCATGGAAAAAAATACATGTGGGGCAACTCATTGTGTGCCATCTGAAATCTTTGGCTTCTTCCAGTGTTAGCTTGCAATTCACTCCTGCACAACATCGTCACTAACACATATCCTTCCAAATCAGTTTCATTAAAAAAAAAAAAAAAAAAAAAAAAAAAAAAAAAAACAAAAAAAAAAAAAAAAAAAAAAAAAAAAAAAAAAAAAAAAAAAAAAAAAAAAAAAAAAACGTTGTTTCTACGCTTCCGCGGTTGGTCTGTAGTGGCTGGACTGTTAAAAACCAAAAGAAAAAAAATCACCCCACATGATCTTTTAAGTGTAAGGATAGGCTCCACTTTGGAGGGGTGCCGATCGTAAAAAATATTTGCCAAAAATACACTAATCAAGACAGGCTAATGAAATTATCAGGCATTATTAGCACTATAAGAACGCATATTCCCTGTTAGTTTTATCATCCTACAGGGAAAATAAATGATTTCATGAAAAAAAATGTGAAATTCAGTGTCTCTTGTACAAAGGACACTGGTGGTCGGTGAGAAAACTACAGTCTTGAATAGAAATTCGGTCTGACAGAATGTTGGTATATCCACCTGGAACATGCACATAATGTATTATCAAAATAGAACAGTAAATAAGCACGTAATAACAAAAAAAAGAGCAACAACTTCAGCGAAAACATCGCCGATATATATATGCAAATCGCAAATTTTATAGTTTCTCTCAAAAATTGGTCTATGTCGTTTTCTACGTTTTCTAAGATTAGTTTCATCACAGAAAACAGCTTTAGGGTTATCAGGGGTATCTAAACTAATTTTTTAAGTTTCTTGTCCCAAGAAAAAATCGCTTTTTTGCTTTTTCTCTGGTTTGGTTTTTTTCGGGAACGGGGGTTGGGTATTTCTTTGATTGTCCTAAATAATATAATTTTTAGAAGTTTTAGGCTATCAAGTGACATAATAACTACAAACTCTCAAAAGGTTTTGTCCCTAAATCGAGGTTTGAATTTTTTCTGAATATTTCTTCCTAGCTATTATCTCATTTATCGGCGTGGCTTTCGCTGAAGATGTAGCTCTTTTTTTTGTTAATACGTGCTTCTTTACTGTTCTATTTTGATAATACTTTAAGTGCATGTTCCAGGTGGATATACCAACATGCCTACAGACCGAATTTCTATTCAAGAGAGTAGTTTTTTACCGATCACCAAATTTATCCCTTTGTACAACGGGCACCGAATTTTACATTTTTTTTTTTTTTTCATAAAATCATTTATTTTCCCTGTAGGATGATAAAACTCACGGAGAATATGCGTTATTATAGTGCTAATAGTGCCTGATAATTTCATTAGCCTGTCTTGATTAGGGTATTTTTGGCAAATATTTTTACGATCGGCACCCCTACAAAGCGGGGTAGGAAGATCGGCACCCCTCCAAAGAGGAGCCTACCCTGTAACAGCAGACTCTGGGAGAAATGGAGTAGTATTAGAGTTTTTTCACTAACTCTACTACATTATATGTCGTGTCCAAATGTTTGGCCTCTTTCCCAACTCCAGATTTTCATGCTGTATTCAACCAACTACTTCCAGGGCAACGGACACTAATCCGATTTATTTATTATACTGTGCATATGACATGCTTTTTCTCAAATAAGTTTAGCACTGACCTACCATTTAAGCAGCTCAAGTCACATCGTACCTGTTTCCTGTAAAGTAAAGTACTGACTTCCATATGCGGATTTGTTTTCATGACAGTTGGAGCTATCCTCTCGCTGGCATCTGTACTAGCCACCTGTATAATATGTAACGCAAGCTGTCTTTCTCAAATTATACATTATAAGTTATTCGAAGATACAAACTGAAGATGAAAATATAAATATCAATAAATAAGAAGTCTAATATGTCATTCTTTTGAATATTTTTCTAAGACAGAATATATAGAAAGAATTGAAATCAATAAAGAATAATCATTAATCGGTAGAATACTTATTTACATATAGCATTTGTGAACAAACCAGCTTACTGTCCTTGATTGTAATTTTGCTCTCATTTTTCTTAAATTGATGAAAGTCATTCATTCTATTGTTTTTAAAAAGGTTACATATAATGGAAGAGAAAAGGACTAGGAAAAGTTTGCTAGAATTAATGATGGCATGGAGTAGGTCGAAGAAGAAATTGATTAACTCAATGGAGATAAAGGAAGTAGCCGGATTTTTATCTCCTGAAGTCAAGTTCGGCAGGATGGACAGATTATGCGATTGTTCAAGAAACCTAGACGTATGAGTACGAAAGGAAAGATTAAATATGGCCAAATATTAAAGACACTGATGTTCTATAAGTGCGGGGCTCATAAGTCCTTCATGATTAGGTTATAAGGACAACTTGGGAGTTTTATATGTATATTACAGTTTGAAAAGCAGCAATTAGTGGTACAAAATTAAATGGAAAAAAGGATAGTGAATGACAAGCAGTTTATGGGAAGTAAAACTGACAGACAGACAGAGGACGAAGAACACTTTAGCAATATATATATATATATATATATATATATATATATATATATATATATATATATATATATATATATATATATATATATATATATATATATGTATATATATATATATATATATATATATATTATATATATATATATATATATATTATATATATATATATATTGCATCTCAGGGAATTCGTGTTCTCACTAGTTGATGAAAGTGTGCAATTCCTCTTGTTCGTACGCAAATTAAAAATAGGATAGCAAAAAACCAGCGAATTCCTGAGGATGCAATAATGTATTGAGAAACGTCGGATGACATGTCAAAATGTCCAATTCCTGTGTGTTCCCTGGAGAAGCACTGCCTTCTTACTTAGTGTGACAGAATATATAGAAAGAATTGACATAAATAAAGAATAATCATTAATCGTAGAATACTTAGTTACATATAGCTATTGTGAAACAACCAGCTTACTGTCCGTGATTGTAATTTTGCTCTCTTTTTTCGGTTAACTTGATGAAATCATTCATTCTATTGTTTTTAAAAGTTACATATAAACGAAGAGAAAAAGGACAGGAAAAGGTTACCTAGATTTAATGATGGCATGGATAGGTCGAAGAAGAAATGATTAACTCAATGGAGATAACTGTAGTAAAGCCGGATTTTTTATCTCCTGAAGTCAAGTTCGGCAGGATGGACAGATTAAATCGCTATTGTCAAGAACCAGACGTAATGAGTACGAAAGGAAAAGATTTAAATATGGCCATATTAAGACACGTGATGTTCTCTAAGTGCGGGCTCATAAGTCCCTTCATGATTAGGTTTTATACGGACAACTTTGTTGAAGTTTTATATGTATATTACAGTTTGAAAAAGCAGCAATTAGTGTACACAATTAAATGGAAAAAAGGATAGTGAGTGACAAGGCAGTTTATGGGAAGTAAAGCTGACAGACAGACAGAGGAGGAAGAACACTTTAGCATATTATATATATATATATATATATATATAGAGTATATATAATAGTGAGGGTTATTTTAAGTTTAACAAAAGTTTTAATATATATATATCGTATATATATATTTGCATCCTCAGGGAATTCGTGTTCTCACTAGTTTTTGATGAAAGGTGTGCAATTTTCCTCTTGTTCGTAAAGGCGAATTAAAATAGGATAGCAAAAAACGCAGCGACATTCCCTGAGGATGCAATAATGTATTGCGAACGTCGGATTAAATGTCAAATGTCAAATTCCTGTGTGTTCCAAGCCTGCCTTCATATACTTATGTGACTGTGCCGAGGTGGCCCCCTGCTGATTTTTGGCTATATAAGTGCCTTCTTCAGAATTCTACTCTTGCTTTGATATGGAGCTGAGCTGCTGGTTTTTTGTTATCCTATTTTTAATTGAACCTCTACGAACAAGAGGAATTGCACACTTTCATCAACTAGTGAATAACAACGAATACCCTTAGGATGCAATAATGTATTGCGAAAACGTCGGATTACATGTCAATATATATATATATATTATATATATAGTATATATAAATATGTATATATATATATATTATATAATATATATATATATATATATATATAGTATAGTATATATATTATATATATATATATATATTATATATAAATGAGATATAGGAAGACGTTGCTATCAACTAAATATCAAGGAGCTGAAGAAGACGTCGTGTACTGTAATTGTCGTTTGATTACACATGCTGACGTTTCGAGGACACAGCTCTCATTTTTAAAGCTGAAAACGCAATTATAATATATACAAATATTTACAAAAGACTTAAGAATTAATTAAAATTACAAATTAAAATATTAAAACTTTAAACATAACTTTAAAAATAAAAAAAACCTAATATTCAACAGACAGAATGAAGAGAAACAGACCTGCTTCCTTCAGAGGGGAACCAAGGACCTAATACATAAAAACAGGAGACAGGGGCCACTCAAGACAGGTAGTGTTGTGGGATGTAGTGAATTGTTTAAAGAGGGGAACAAGCTTCTTATATATACGATTCAGTTATTGCTAATTGAGATGTGGGTGGCTCTGGAAGAATTTTAAAATGTTTATATTCAATATATTTGGTTTTTAAATTTTTTCCGGGCATGATCCGCGGGGGGGAAACCACTTAGAAAATTCTAGAGGATTAGTTAATTTATTGCCTAGTTCTGTAACTAAACTCCCCGATACATCATCCTTACTTTTAAGTAGGCCACGAGAAGCCCCCCATCATATTTCCACATCTTACATTTGGGGGCAAGTATATAATAAACGACATTGGAAGTCATCAAGGAGCTTAGTTTTTGTCTTTATGTTTAAAAGGAGAAGCAATGTTTAACGGGATCTTGGGTATAACTCTACTGTTAACTGCCGGAAGGTGTCGTTGAATAAGGTCATTTAACATGAACATAAAAGGACATTATCATGAATAAATGAATACTGAAGTAAAATGCTAACTTGGGCGCAGTAGGAAAATTAAAAACAGGAACAAACTTACGTATTAAGGAAATTATACAATTGTTTTAAAAAGGCTTGGATAGGTAGCACTTTTCTAAAAAACTTCGGAGAACTGAGATTTCTTGGTGGATAACCAAAACCAAGAGTGGAGGATAAGTATAGGCCCTTGTAGAGGAGAGTACTTAAAGAGTTTTAATTAAAATAAAAATGACAACTGCTATAAAAATTTGTACCTAAGCCAGTAAATGTTGGCTTTCTAAAAATAGTAGTTGGTGAGAGCTTTTACGACTGTTGCACACCCTTTGACAGAGATGGAATGACAAGTGGAAAACTACTCACTCATCAAGGGCACTTATGATATTTTTAAAGGCATGTATCCACCCCATGGCAGTAACTGACCCTGGCTCAGCTTTGGAATGTGGGAGTCCATGTCGCACCATGGATATTATAAACTCCCATATTATCTACTGTTCAACTGCCTCTAAGACATTCTCTTTCACATCAACAGTCATGTTTTCTGCAAGTGGAAAGTCTGGAGAAAGTTTAGGTTCCATGCTGGCTTTGGAACATCTTGACATGAAAGTTTATCCTACTGAAGGATGTAAGGCTAGGATAGTTCGTGTTTGGATAAAGTTGGTTTGGGTTTAGGGGGGCTTTGTTTTGTTTCTTGGTAAAGCACTTGCTGTGTAATGGCTTGTTTTTTTTGTTCCAGAAATGGATGAAGTGTCTTCAAAATCAATATTGTCGAATGCACCAAATGTCCAGCCATCATCAGAAAAATTACTTTGAATTGGTACCCGCTCCTCCCCTGATGACTGCAGGGTGTAAGCACACATGAAGTGTCTAGAACGTCTTACATCATTGTAGCTAGATGATACACCTATTCATTTCAATGTTGGTATAATCTCATGCTTCGATTTTTCCATCATTGATGCTCAAGCATAGTCTGTAGGGTTGTTTTCCTGCGACCGCTCTGCAGCAGTAAATGTGAAAGAGGGGAAGAAAACAGTTCGCTTATTATCTTTCCAGGATTGGGAGTAAATTGAATTTTTCTCACCATAATGATCAACAGTAGTTTTTTTATATAACTAATTATATATCTGAAAATCTAGTGTGTCATCTACATCACACATACTACTCATTCGTATGTCTGAACATTGAAGCCATACATACGTTGTAAGGGAGGGTCGATGTGTTCTAATATTTTTACAAAGATATCTTGTTTAACTAAAGGTTTACTAGCTTGAAAGTTTCATCGAGGACCTACTGCCGCATTGTGCCGCTAGTTTTACATTTCTTCTAATGTTAACATTAACTACCCATGTGGCGGTCAATATCTGCAGCAAAAATTTCATTTAGACATTTAACTCACCACCCTACAATCCATTTCATCTTTAAAATGTCTAGTGCAATAAAAAATTTACAGCATTTTGCTCACCATTTCGAACTTGGTCTCTCAAAACTGCTTGAATGAACTTTCATTCTTTCACAGCCATAAAAAACACAGACAGTACCTTTTGATTAAGTTTAGGGTCTTTTCTCTGACGTGGTGTTTCCTTTAGCCTAACTCGCAGTAGTGTTATATATGCAGCTGTTATTTCATTTTCAGCTTTCACATGAAGTTTCTCCATCCGTGGTTAAAGTTTTAACACACCATCTTCTATGTTTAAGTTCTTACTATGTTCTGTGTGTGTGTGTGTAGCCACTTGAGGATACTGTTTTGTTGTTGTAATATAACTTAAGATTAACTCCCTCCTCCGCTCTTTTAGTAACAATGTCATGTCCTATATCTGCAGCATGCTTCATGCTCCTACGTCCAGCCTCGGAGGGATGAGTTTTTGTTTCTTTTTCTTTTTTTGTCATGCTTCTGGCAGATAATGCATTTGAAAGCATCAAATTCATTTGAGGTATTTTCCATCAACATTGTCCCTTGTTTATGTTCTTGTTGAGTAGTTTCTGGCGTGTACTTTCAAACCGTTTTTACTCAGATAAAAATTAAATTGTTTGATGGCATTAACAGTGGTATAGCTCCCAACACTTCACAAAACACAAAATTGCCCGCTATTGCAGTCCTCTTAAGATATTGATAAATCAAATATATTGGAGACTTACTGTAAAGTTTTCCAAGGATGAGGCAACAGAAAACAATATTATAAAGCACAGATAAACGTTTGTGTTTGCATGACTAAATCCATGTACTACAAGACCGTATATTAAAGTAGATAACTCCGACCTCTGACCACGTAAATATCTTTTCATATCCAAATGTGTTTGAGACTAGTGTTGCCAAAATATTCACATATCTATAACTTCTTCTGAGAAAATTACTTAAGAAATCTATTCCCTGTGTAGAAATTAGTAAAAACAGGCATATCAAATAGTGTTCTGCTGTGAACGGTAGTAGGTACCAAATTTAGTATTCAGTATATATAATTTCCGGCCGCCATCTTGGAATATCACCCCTATGGGCCATTTGCCCAAGTTTTGCAAAAGCACCTGTCATTTATGTCAACCTGAACCAATATATTTTTAATATCTAAAGACGAAATTAGGGGACATTGAAATGTATACGGGCTTAATTGCCAGGCCCTGGACTATGTGTGGGCGTGTGTGTGTGTGAATGTAGCGTAGAAACGAAATGAAATCTTAACGTCTTGGCTCCCTAAAACATCATTATACCATTTTACCACTGGAAACTTTGAATCCCAGTTTTAACAAGTATGTGAGCTAGAATTTACTCACGTTTTCAGGAAAGTGATCTTGACGAATTTTGGTTTTAGTTAATTGATGTTCTCTTATGGTTTATTCATTATGAAATTATACATTTTTAGCAAATAGCTAATTCATGCCAAAAGACTCATTATTTCCCATTTCAGCACATTTCACTTTTGATGGTAATGAGGCTCTCGCACATTTTGGTGTTTTAAAAGCAGAGCTAATGGTACACTATTTCTTCCTGATTTTCATAACCATGAATCAGTCAGTCCCAAATCCTCTGATTTATGTGACAAAAACCTCTGCAAATTTTGATGATCGCCTGATTTGTGACACTTCCATTGTTGGCTCTCCATCATTAGTTCTTTCCTTACAGCCACAATGTTTTTTTAGGGATTTCAAAAGGCTTACATATATCCAATTCTACAGCTGCCTCTGTAATTGCAACCTTCAGTTCTTTGAATCTAGATTTTGATCAATCCTGCTCTTCAGCCATCTGTCATTATCTTGAAGGAAGAGAGAGAGAGAGAGAGAGAGAGAGAGAGAGAGAGAGAGAGAGATCCTGACCAGGTTTCCCACTGAAAAGGAAGGTCTCGATAAGTGATACCTAATTTTATCTTCCTTTTTCGTCCTAACCGTCAATAGATATTTCTTTTAAAAGGAGACGTTTTCGTCTTTCAGGTATTTTTTTCTCCCAACGTCTATAGGGCTCTTTACCATCCAATTTTTCCCCTCTCTCATTCTGTGGCGTCTTTCGTGTTTAATTGCACCGTGTGACAGGCCTTCCAAACCGAACCGACTTCATAAGAAGATGGTTCCTACAATTTGGTACTTTACGTATTCTTCAATTAACCGTTACCTTGAACTAAGATTTTATCAATAGACTCGCCTATAGTTTTTGAATCACATGTATAACATCTAAACGCAAAACAGAAATCTGGATTATTTTTCTCACTATAAATTATTTAGGTTATAAAACTTTAATAAGGGTAAGTTTTTTTTTTTATTCCGTTTCTTGTTAGCAGGTTTAAACCAAACGTTATGTGTGAACTTTTACGAAAATTTTAATCGAAAGAAATTTTGAGGGAAAAATAAATGCAACATTTATTGAGAAGACCCCATATGGTCACCTTTTTCGTCAACCTACTCTTTCTGAAATGGTGATCAATTACATTTTCGTGTACTTCTAATATGTATTCTTCACTTTGTCATTTAACCACCCAACGTCATTTACGCTCATTCCTAGCATCCTTTGTCTGTAAACAGTCATTCCTTTTAACCACTTTACGTTGATTGATTCTATTCAAGTCATTAAATGCAACAGACAATCACATTATTAATTCAAATCTAGTTGTTCCAAAGCTACGTTTCTTATTATCTACGCTAAAAGTAAAGTTGATCATAAATATATATATGATATATATATATATATATAATATCTATATATATATATATATATATATATATATATATATGAATATATATATTTATATATATATATATATTATATATATATATAGATATAGATATATAGTATAGATATTATGATATATATATATATCTAAATCCCCCAGGGAAGGCGAGTAAAAATATATATAATATATTCTACATTTTCAAGTTCACACTAAGTAAAAACAGTTCACAGAGCTTCACATAGCAAGTTAAGAAGTGGTGGGAGGAGTTAGAGTTTCTTGATTCGGGCAGCATGTTCTCCAAACAGAGAGGACAGCGAAAGAGGATCAAAAGATACTCCAGGCAGGAGGTTAAAATTCCTGGTGCACGTGGCTCCAATGAATAGAGTTTCCAGAAGATTTCTTTTCTGATAGTCGTTGGGTTTGCAAGTTAAAGATGACTTATCCCAGTTAATGGCATGGCCTGTCTTAAACCCATGATCTGAAATGTCATCATTATCACTGATATCCCCATCATAACTGTCATTGTCACTGTTATTATCCCAAACCTCCCAGTTAATACCGCTGTGATCACCAATATCCCAATTATAATCACGAACACCACCGCCAGTATCCCCCATATCACTAATATGCTTATTGACACCAGCACCGGTATTCCTACTTATATCGCTGAGGTGGCCACCATTTTCGCCTATATCATTACCAATGTCACCGCTGGTATTCCCCATATTAATACCTCTGTATCCTCAGTTTCCCTTATATCCACATTGGATAAAAACAAACCCGTATACCACCGTAATGCAGCTAACACTTGTATGAACCAATATCCTGTGTCTCCTACATGCAGGATGGTCCAGCAAAAGTCTATTGCCCAATGCAACCCCTTTTATCACCGAGAATGGTTCTATCAGGATTATCTCCCGGAGTAAAACGTATTTTTATAAAACCTACTATGAGATTCAGGGCCTCTGTAACACGGTTTTTTTTCGCAATAACTTTTTATCTTCTTTCTGAATATAACACTTATTCAGACATACATATTTATATCTACACATAAAATTTTGACTGTATTCTGCATTACGTAGGTTGAATAAATTTGGTACTTACAATGTAAAAGTGCTTTTTTTGAGACGGGCCAACTTACTCAGAGAAAATGTTTCGACGCACTCGTTACGTAACTTATGACAGCATTTCTTCCCTCTTTCTCGATGGATGATTGGCTATGCTTAACGAAGGCTAAACCTCTGGCCACAACGACATACAAAATTTAATACAAGCAAAGCATTACATACACCTTATATGAACTCTGAAAACCTCTCACTGATAATTGTCATATGAACAAACCAATCAAATATGTTTAATAAATATAAAACACTTCTCCGATTATTAGTCTAACTCCCAAATAGGTTTTCCTAAAAATTACAGTTCTCTTTATAGGATCACAATCATATTAACAAGAGGTAGAGAATAGTTGGTAATTTTCACAAACATAGTGCGACAAGCTTTTGATTTGATAACTGTTATATCCAATGTCAGCAATTTGTCTTTATTGGCTATCTACCTATTTACTGAAAATAAATAGCCAGTACCTTATTATTGGGCTTTAAAACCTTCACCAATAATTAATCGACAGAATGAGGACTTCATGAGGCCTCCCCCCCTTTGCCCTCGTTATAATCAGAGGATAACACTGAGGCTCCATGGGCATTGTTTGGATTAGAAAATTTAACTTCTGGCTATAAAACTAATTTATCCGAGTAGTTGTAGAAGTGCTAAATGATCCTCAAGGATCCCCAGCAGTTCAGCCTAAGCGTTTTAATTCCATGTATATTAGCTGCTATACTGTTGCGGGCACTAACTGCGACAGTAGTATTCTACCTTACACTGATACCCCCCCACATCAATGTATCGTTTCGGGGGGGGGGGGCGATTCATAAAGTTCTTTTGGGAGAGGAGGGGTTTCAGAGACTCGATGGAGTTTCTGTCTGATAGATTGGCGGCACAGTTCGTCAAAGGTGTTACCTTTCTTACGTAATTAATGTTTTTAGACCCTTGGCTCGTAATCATTGCCCATGTCGTCGGCTAGTATCATTTTTACTCTATAAAATTAAAACTATCGGGTTTAGTTACTGATAATGCTGAACAAAATTTGTGTGTGGTTTGCAAAATATACATATGTCACTTTCAGCTATTTCCGATGCTTTGATCAGGAGCAAATCAAAACAAAACCGTGTTACAGAGACCTGAACCTCATAGGAAGCGTCTTTAATACTAGGCTTGCTCATCACACACCGTCTCTGTTGAGGGTTTCAACTCGTATTGGGAGAACATGGCCTGATACAGCCTATGATCTAATAGATTGACTGAAGACCCAGTGTCAACGAAAATTGGGATCTTCCTATCTCCCACTGTTCCCTTTACTATCGGCCTGGGCTGTGGGGCATCCCCCACAAGACCACAATGGCACGTACAAATCATCTGTACCCATTTTGTTGATTGGCATTCCAAAAACTACATCTATCCATTTCTGAGGTGTGGGCCTTGCATCTTTCCGTTTCTGGGACGGACATGACTGCCAAAATTGATCTGCACTTTTGCATATTCCATAATATTTGACGCTACATACTTTCTTTGTGTGTCCTGGTTTATTACAATTGAAGCAACGCAAGTGCTGTTGCCATTGATCTATCGATCCTCTCTTATATTGCGCTTTTGCACACAAACAGGGAGAAGGAAAATCTGAGTCTCTTTGTGTTGTATTTCTTGGACCGGTCCCATTAAAAAATGTACTATCCATCGTGGGACATTAGGACATGTGTTTGTGAATTTGGGAATAAATCAGTTCTTCATCTGATGTGAGTTCAATCTTTTCATCAAAGCTATCTACAATTGCGGCCGGGACGTCGTGTAGAAGCTGCGAGAAGTGAACAAGTTTCTGTAAGTTATCAAGTGAAATATAATTCCCATTTACCCATGTGGAATTTTTCAATTTCTGTATCCATTCTCTCGCTGAGTCAAAACGTTTTGAGCTATACTCAATAACGTTTTTATTTCCTTTCCTGACCTTGTAAAGACCTCCTAGGTCTCTCACTATATCTCCATGTTCCTTTGTTCTATGGGCTGCCCTCAGATATGCTTGTAACTCCGTCCATGACCGACATCTTGTGTAATGAAAACTACGGCATCTAAATGGCAAATCTCTTTTATTGAAATCTAAAAAGGCTTTTGCATCTGTGAACGCCTCTACATCATTTTTAATTCCCTTGGTGTTTAATTAGTTATTTATTCCCTCACATATATTAGTTATCTTATGCCTCAAAGTTTGACTGTTACTTGCTTCAGGCATTTTTTTCCACTTTAAGAGGATTCGCCCCAACCTCAATAACATCGATATATTTATCCCTACACAAACCACCAACAACAAAAGTAATAACATGTCTGTCTCCAATAAAAGAAATTCCATGCACCAATTCTAATAAACAAATATCTCTATGGAAGGAGCTCTCCACAATTAATTCACGGCCAAGGCTATCAGCTGATCAAAATGTGTCGGTCGTTTCATAGAAAATGGGAAGAGGCGTGAGAGAGAAAGAAAGATCAGAGCCGGACCCTCGCCTCTCCCTCGTATTTCCTAACTTTGCACAATCACTTAGCCAACACTCTTTCTCACACTCGCTCACATACGATAACGAAACACGTCGTACTGCATATTCCTTGCATTGCACTAAAAAGCAAACCACAAAGAAAACAAATAAAAATTAAATACACTTTTGAGCAAATTGTTGACAGGAAAAAAAGGAATTTTGAAAGGAAATATTTAACTCTTACGCCCTCATTAAAGTCGTACGCTCCCGCGTTAGCGCATTTATTTGATTACACTTGCGAGCGTATGTATTTTACACTGGTATTCCCCGTAATACCGCCCCACCGTAATTATTATACCATAATCTCCAGTGCATTTACAACGCTCGTCATACCAACACACAATGAACATTGCCACTGCCTTAGAAGGCTGGCTGACTCTCCGACTTCTCGAATTTTGCTGACTTCAACTTGAACACCCTTTGTCAGCAATAGAAGAACATTTGCCAAAAATACATAACTATAATCCTTATTTCCTAACATTTCCCTCATCCCCTAACTCCTATATAATACCCAGTCTCTCCTGAAATGTAATCCATAGGCGCTATTTGCCTTTACCACTGGGCCACCTAACTTTATGGAGTCGAATGGCCCCATTTTTAATTATAGGAGAGGACTCCCTAACCCTGATAGCGAGTCCTACCTTTTTTGATTCCCATCGCCTGGCTTCCCTGTAGCTAGCTGAAAGGCAATCATGAATCTTTGGCAAATTCAAACTCTCGCTATACGAAAATATAATCTGTATTTCCCAAAATATATAACATGAAAAATGAAATAAAAGTTGATTAAAAAATTCCCAAAGATAATTAAAACACCATCTCTCTTCTACGTAGTCATATTGGATAAATCATCAAAGTACTATTACTAACTTACATAACCATTTTATCTGACATTTACAATAATGTCCAGTAAAAGTTAGAGAATTCATTATTTGCAGCAACAATCGAATCCATCTGAAATAAAGAACCATAATTATCAAGCACTGAAATACATCGTGAGTGCAATGGATAACCGTCTTATAAATCTTTCAATGTTCTCTGCACTTCCCCGTTCACAGTTTCTAAAATCAATGGAATATGTAAAAGCTTCAAAGTCTCTCTTACACTGCACCTTATCTCCACGGATCTCCAAGCACCTCCTATGGCCTGGTTTCACACTTAACGTCTGACGTTTAATTCCCCCACAATAATTACCATACCAGAGATTTTATCTAGTTCTTCTACTTCTAACAGACCTAAGAACTCGCACGCATACAAATAGACACACGAATGTACACATGCATGTCTCCTCCGGTGTACGTGCATTTTCCATTTCACATGCACTCCTTAACCCTAGAACAGGGGCTTGTACATTTCATTTATTTTTTAGGTCATTTGCGTATCCACGATCTCTGGTGTGATCGGGAATTTTTACGAAAATTTGTTCCTATATAAGTGATTTAGGAATTCGCTGTTTTCGACACTCGCACACAAACAATCGAAAGTTGAATGATTGCACGTCGCCGGCTTGTCCACACACACAGTCATTGACCTCACTTGTTTCCCACTTAAGTATTTCTTTTTATACACATAATCTAGTACCTTATATATATATATATGTATATATATATAATTATAATACTATATATATATATATTTAATATATATAGATATTTATATATATACTATAGATATATATATATGTGTATATATATTATATATATATATATAATATAATTTATAATGTTATAAATGTAATATATATAAATAAAGATATATGCCATAGCGAAGGAAAATAAACGAAGGAGGTCTGCAAGATCTTTCGATGTAAAAGTCCTTTACTGAGCAGAGACTGCTCAGTACAGGACTTTTACCGTCGAAAGATCATGCGAGACCTCCTTCGTTTACTGGTTGTTGGCCTTTGTGGCATATATCTTTATTATGGATTATCACGTTCCTAACTTTCGTATGTCAGTTATACATATATAATATATATATACGGTAAATTGCCACATGAAAAGGTGAAGAATCAAGACCAGGTAACCAGGCGCTTTCGTGTATTGCGTCCACTTCTTCGGGTAACTTTGGTACCCCGAAGAAGTGTACGCAATCACGAAAGCGCTTGGTACCTGGTCTTTGGATTCTTCACCTTCATGTGTTCTATTTACGTAACCGATTTTGTACGTGCTGTTTGGTTCCTTATTGCTTGGATATATATATAATATATATATAAAATATATATATATATATATAGCTTATTATATCATATATATATATAATATATATATATATATATATCATTATTAATATATATGATATATATATACAATATATATATATATAATATATATATAGTAATATATATATATATATATATATATATATATATATTACTATTATATTTATATCTATATATCTATATATATATATATATATATATATATATATATATATACAGTATGATATATCTAGATCTATCATATATATATATAATATATATATATATATATAGATATATATATATGTATATATATATAGTATATGTTATATATATATATAATCATATATATATATATCTATATATATATATATATATATATAGAGATATATAGTTATATAATATATATATATATATAATATAATATATATATATATATATGATAAATAATATATATCTATATATATATATCTAATATATATATATATATATGATATATATATATATATAATATATATAGATATATATATATATATATATAATATAATATATATATAAGATATATTCATATATATATATATATAGATATATATCTATATAATATAATATATATTAATAAATATATATATATATATATATATAATATCTATATAATATATATAATATATATATATTATATAAAACGAAGTATATAAAACGTGGAGCTAGTAAAAATAAAGGTTTTTGGGGGGGGGCACCACTCGATTCCCAGCTGGATTGAAACACGCATTAGGCAAGAATATATGGACAAATTCTATAACTACACATTGTGTTAGAAAACTGGACAGAAAATTAAAAACCTTATCAACGACAGTGATTGGACCAATAATGCTAGAATGACTGTGGGGTGAAATTTATCGAGCAAACAAATAAGTACCTACCACAAAATCATTTAGAACATATCAAGGCATGACATAATAGTGCTACGCATGCATATCATGAACAATACTTCCCCGCCTCGCTACAGAAAAATTTTAAAAAATTGTAGAATGATAATAGCTTACACATTACCAAGGCTGATAAAATCCAATAGGTTTAGTGGTTCTTGACAAAACTGACTACATATCACGCATGCATACTGTACTATAAGATGAAATAACTTACAAAAACTCGGAAAAAACCGTTGGAACCAAAGTACGAAAACTTTATTATCAATATTAAAACAGATTTCTTACAGATAAAAAACGAACTTTTGTGTAAGTTGACTGTAAAGTGTCCCTCATTACCTTTATTTAATGGCCTAGTCAAAACTCATAAGGAAAACAAACCTATGCGCCCAATTATTAGTACTGCCCGGATCATTGCTTAAAACTGAATCTAAATATCTTACTAAATATGTTATCCCCGCTACTAGGAACTGTATCTAGTTCACACATCCGGATTCCTCTTGATTCTTGTGGAAAAATTACATAACCTTGTACTAAACCCTAGCGATTATCTTTGTCAGGTTTTGATGTCTGTTCTTTGTTTTACAAAGTCGCTTATTGACTCTGTGCTAAATATTTAAGTAATGACCTTGTTTACTGCATGAATTTGCCTATGTCCGTTAGTCACATAATTTCCTTGGTTAAGTTATTTATTTGTGATTGCAGTTTATTTTTAATGGAGAATATTACCAACAAATATTTGGTATGGTGCCAATGGGTTAACCCTTTATTCACCTCTCCTTTTCAAACTTAGATATGGAATTTTTTGAGACAACACCTCCCGAATATCACACTTGTCCCCTTAAAATGGTACGCGGGACATGTCGATGATATCTTAGTAGTCTTGAACCTGGTGGTATCGATGTAAAATTGATTTACTGGCTAAATTGATTAATTTAGTGCCACCATAAAATTCCACTGTTGAAATCGGGGGGGGAAAATAACAATGTCATCCCTTTCCTAGGTGTATTTAATACATAGAGAAACTTTCAATGCAAAGTGAGTGTTTAAGGAAACCCACAAATTATTTAACATACGTACATTTTTATTTCTGGCACCATCTTAATATTAAAATTTAAATTTTTTTCTTCTTATGTCCTACCGCTGATTTGCGTATCACGAGTCCACAGATATCTTGCCAAGAAATGAATACATCCAATCACCATCAAAATGTTAAATTCTCTGTTTTTTCTGGGATGTTTCCTAAGGGCGTTTACGTGTCTGTAACCCTCAGTTTATGACGCTGAAATTAAAAATATTTATGTATTGCAATGAAACTTAAATACCCAAGGACTTTTTTGTAGTGTGGCATGGAAAAGAGCTAGAAAAACATTTTATTGCAAGAAATGACAAACTTGAATTTAGTAAGAATGAACATTCTAAAAATTACCCTATGATGAAAGGTTATTAATAATTTCCTAGAATATTCAGCTTGTTAACATAAAGTTTGTTTTCAGTAGTGATTAATGTCAAGAGTTTGATCATCAAAAATTCTCCTAAAGATCTTTCTAGGCTGCATATATGAATTCCCTTGCTAAAAGTGTGATAAAGTCTTGAGAACCTTTCTCACCGACGCCCAGGTAGGCCTCCAGGCCTGTCAGTCGTCCTGCTTCCAGCAGGAACAGTCCCTCCATTTCTTGGCGATCATCATAGAGCCTCATCTCATCAACTTCCCTGCAAACTAGGCTCTCCTCTCTACTCCTCCTCTATGTTTTTGTAGCCATCTTCATTTTTGGTTCTTCCCTACCGGTCTCCTTCCTTCCGTGTCCATTCCAAAAACCTTATAGGATATCGGCTCCTCCCCATTCTTTTGTGTGTCCAACCATCTAAGCTTTCCTCCTCTCCACAAAATCTAGTATCCCCTCCCCTGCCCAGTTCTCTTTCTAATGTCTTCATTTGTATCCTATCTAGTCTTGTACACCTTTATGAGTCTTAGGGCTTTCATTTTCAGCTGCTTGAAGTTGGCTTCGTGTTCTGATGTTATTAGGCCTGCTTCGATGGCCATAAGTCAATATTGGTCTTAAAATAGAGAGGTATATTATGGTTTTCACTTGCGAGGTATATTTCTGTCTTTCAGTCGTGGGTAAGCAGATACAGAATCTGTTTACTGAATTTCTGTATTCGGGTAGTTATTTCCACTTGTGAATCGTTTTGGTCACTAAACTCTACTCCTTTAAGTATTTGAAATTTCCTATACACTGTTTCAATGTCTGAACCTTCTATTTCTACATCTACTTAGCGTTGGTTGTTCGTGGATAGGTGTCATGATCTCTGTCTTATTCTTTTGATCCTCATTCCATTAGCTGTTAAGAGATCACGTTTTCAGTTGTTTGACGTTTTCTTGGAGAGATTCTGCGCTGAGGGCTATCATTGCATGGTCATCTGCATACATAAGGTGTTGATGGTCATATCTGCAGCTTCATCCTCACCTGAGTTTCCCTCATACATTATCTAAGAACAAATATAAAAGAAGTGGCGAAAGGACGCTGCCCTGTCTACCTCCTGATTTTATTCAACCGTCTTCATCTCTTTATTTGGTTTTTACTCTGGATCTGATGTTTTTTGATAGGTGTGAATAATTGCTCTTATACGTATCTCTCTCAGGGATTCCATAGTAATGGTCTTTTTAGGGCATCCCATATTTTCATTTCTTGTTACTCTATCAAAAGCTTTTCTAGATCTTATTAAAAGCAATATATCTGTCCCCTGTCCCATTCCCAGCTCTTCTCAATATCATCTTGGGGAGGGAGAAAATCATATCAGTTGTTTCCCTCTTCCTGATCGAAACATGTTTTTGGCCATTCAACCCCACTTTGTTGGGGAGAGAAACATATCCTCTCAATCTAGTTTCAAGTATTTCTTTCATCTACTTTAAAAGCATGTGACCATTAGGGATATTCCTCTATAATTCTTGCAATTTTGTCTTGTCACCTGTTTCTATGATTGGGCATATTCGATCTCTTCTTCCAGTCTTCAGGTGGCATTTGCCCATTCCAGAGTATGTCGATTAGCTCTAGTAGCCAGATGACTCCTCCTCCCCCATGTTTTATAAGGAGTCTCTGCAGGTATTGTAGTCCACTCCAGGGGCCTTATAACCATTTCTCATCCTCTTGAAGCATTTGTTTAACTCCAGTGTTGTTATGTCAGGTTTCTGCAATCCCCTAACCACATCAAATTCTACATGCTCGTCAAGGTCATTGTTTCCCCGTTGTTTAGTAGTGTTTCAAGTGAATGTTTCAGCCTAATTCATTTCCGGGGTTCGTTACAAATTGTCCCATACAGTAGGGTCTTTGGATTACATAAGTGGGTGGTTGGCTTCCCTTTCTATAGGTTTTGGAGAGAGAGAGACAGTGCCTATATATGAGTTTTCTGGTACCTTGGAGATCATTTCCCAGATCTTCTCCTATTCTTTCCCAATGTATCTCTTTTGGTTTGAGCGTTTATATTGCTTTCCGTTTCTCTCGACGCTTTCTTTATAGTGTTATTGGATCTCCAAATTCAAAGTTTCATCCATTTTCTGAAGAGTTTCATTTTGTTTGCAACGCGGCCTTTAGTGGTGGGGGTCCACCAAGCAGTTGTTTTTTCCTTCTATACCTCGAACCTTTTTCTTTTTGCACTGTATTATTACAGCACCACTACACAGCATTGCTTACGTTGACTCCATTTTTCATTTGTCATTGCTCTCCTGTTGCATTTGTTTAGCTCTACTTATTTCGTTTTGATATCTAGACTAAGCACTCCTCTTCTCTCATATTCTCTAAAACTAATCTTTCTCTCACTGGCTTTTAATTGGTTTGGGTTTTGGCAATCTTTATTTTTAATTAAGAGAAGCTGTTGATCTGAATCGAATGACACAGAGGGGAATGCTTTTTTACATCTCCGACCATATTTTTGTTATTTGTTATTGCCGATAAATCAATCATTGATTTTTTCATTATCATGCTCCTAAAGCCGAGTTCCTCACGGGGGGGGGACAACGTCACTATGTGGCTGTCTCTATGATTATAGCAAGATTTCATAATGGGA
>NC_061087.1:61269395-61286895 GCF_015104395.2 Macrobrachium nipponense | reverse complement strand
GCATTGGTAGCAGTGATTGCAGCCATAAGTAAAATTAGAAAGGTTTCTATGCACACAATAGTTCGTTCCCTCCGGATGATCCAAGCGAACACGAATCCCGACTATGACACCCCGAGCAGGTTGAACAATACATAATTAAAGGCACCAACCGATGACGTGCACCGTCAGGCCAAGGAAGGTGTAGTGGGAAAAAGCATGTATTTTTCTGGACAACGAGTAAGGTCCTCCATAATCTATATCGTATAAGGTAGTGGGGTGGGCGTATGTTTTGTTGTTACGATGCCTGGGTTTGCGTGTACAATATTCAATTAAGGAAAATGGCGAAAAGGATAAATAAAAAGTGCTTAGGAAAGTCAGTATTCCCTGATTATTTTTAATATTTCTTATATATTATCGTATCTTATCAACAGACACGACTGTTCACATATCGATACAATAATCTTTCACCAACAGTGTTTAACGGTGGTGTTTCTGTAATCGTGCATCCGCCCTCATTATAGTATATATATATATATATATATATATAGATTATATATATATATATATATATATATATATATATATGAATAACTTGGATCACGAAGTAATAGAACGTGATGCTAATTGTATAATTAAGGTTTTTTTTTGCCACAGAACGAAAAAATGAAAAAGCGAGATAGCCCAAGTACATTCGGTCCTGCTCGGACCCTTTTACTGAGCCAACTGATTTTTACAGAGAAAACTTGTCAAAAGGAAAGCTTAATATACAAACTGACACTACAAATTAGCAAGTCAATAAGGGTGATTTTCCTCTACAGAAAGGAGGAGTCGCCTGAGGTAGCCACACCTTGAAGGATACACGCAGTAAACAAGTGATTCTCCCAGAAAACCAGTGCATTTTTGAAAAACCGGGAGCATATACATTTAATATCATGAATTTTTACACACAATTTTTCCCACCCAAAAATTATTATTTAATGAAAAGACGAAAAAAAATTTAAATTATGTATATCGAGCAAGAGAAAGAGGAGGGAGAGAAAATATCGAACCAGAGAGAGAGAGAGAGAGAGCGAGAGAGAGAGCAGAGAGACCTACAGAGAGAGAGAGAAGAGAGAGAAGAGAGAGAGACCTCAGAGAGAGAGAGAGAGAGAGAGGAGAGAGAGAGAGAGAGAGAGATAATACTATTTAGACATTCGGGACTAATTTATTAGTTGTTCATTATTTTTAAGGTCCTTCATAAACATCTTACAAATATATGGTTCCAAATTGTTGTTCTCTGTAAAATCATTTGCCTCAGTAAAGGGTACGAACAGTGACCGAAGTACTTGACTATCTCGCTTTTTTTCATTTTTTCCTTTGTGGCAAAAACATTTATACTTTATATAATATATATATAGTATATATATATATATATATAATATATTATATATATATAAAGTATATATATATATATATAAATACACACACACACACACACACACACACACACACACACACATATATATATATATATGATATATAATATAAGATATATATACATATATATAATATATACATATGAGATGGCTTGCTGATTACAGAACACCACCGTTAACACTGTTGATGAAAGCTTTGTATCGATCTTGTGGTCAGTCGCGTTTCTTGATAGGATACGATAATCTATTGGAAATACTAATTCTGAATACTGACTTCCTAGGCACTTTTATTCTCATATATTTCGCATATTTCTTTAGCCGCACATTTTACAATCAAACCCAATATCTTATAGGCAGCAAATTATCAAAAATTTTCAGTTCACTTGCCAATTTACTCTTTATACCGTATGTGATTTTCTTGAAATACTAAACACAATATGAAATATTAAGATATTTTCACCAATGTAACAAATTCGTATTTAGTAGTTTCGTTTTATTACCAAGGCAATCGTAAAATATCTTTCTTAATGATATCTTCTTCATTGTTTGCACGATGCATTGTAATAGAATTTAACTCAACTCAGATTCTGTTTCAAAGAGCAAAGTAGTTTTGCAGTGCCGATGAAGTTATAGCTAATGCTAATGTGTAAACGAATTAATTATCGCTGACAATTTGGATTGGCATATTTTAAAAGCTATTTCCAGCGAATATGCTATTGTAGGAATTTAACCTCTCTCTTTAGGAAAGTCAACTCTACTGCACTGGTCCCTCCCTTCCCTGACTAGTTCTTGTGTTGGGGAGGGTTTGGAACCAATATCTGCTACCTTTGCATTGGTGAGTTAGGTTGCGTATTATTTGACCGATCTTAAGCTGCAGCTTTTAGCTCAACTAATTTTATCAGGGTCTATTTCTTCTACTTTTTGGATCGTTTTTTCAATATTCCAGCCTGTGCAACCTTCTCATGCTATGATCACAATTGAAAGGAGTGAATAATGGTAAAGAATTCTGTAAATATGACGTTACGTTTCCTTATGTCGATGTCAGGCTCTGTTCTACAACATTTTCAGGGTATCAAGTGGCTTAAGTCAGTAGCAGTAGATGGTAGGGTGGGGAACAAGTCACTGTCAAATTTCGTGCGCGTCCCAAGTCACTTTCTATCAAAGGTTTACCTCTTACCACAGGTATGGGCAGCAGTATCCTTAAACCTTTGTATACGATATTCTGTTAGTTTAAAAAAGTGCCCACACCATAATATTATTGGTGGATTAGTAGTTTCCATGACCATGGCATTCTACATTAAGAATAATAACAATTGGACAGGTAAAAGACTATTCAATTCACAGCGCATTTTCGTTGCTGGAACCTCACACCGCCAAAATACTGTCAAACAATACATAATGAAAAAAATATTCGTAGTTACGTTTATTCGGCAACCAATTACCCGGAAACTCTCTCTCTCTCTCTCTCTCTCTCTCTCTCTCTCTCTCTCTCTCTCTCTCTCTCTCTAAACTTTTTTGTCTTTATCTCTGTGCTATTATTGACATTTTTGCTGTGCTTCTTTCTTTTCTAGCTTTTATTGAATATGAATTTGTTACATTGGTGAAAGTATCTGCATCTTATATTTTGCGTTAGTATTTAAAAAAAAATTAGCTACATATAGCCATAATTTGTAAAACTTGAGTGTATCTTAGTTTTACCAGACCACTGAACTGATAAGCAGCTCTCCTAGGGCTGGCCCGAAGGATTAGTTATTTTTAGATGGCTAGGAACCAATTGGGCAGCTAGCAACGGGACTTACAGTTTATTGTGGGATCAGAACCACATGATATCGAAAAATGAATTTCTATCACCAGAAATAAATTCCACTGATTCCGCGATGGCCAAGCCGATAATCGAACTTCGGACCACCGGATTGGTGGCCTAGCGCGAAAACCACTCGTCCAACGAGGAACTACCCCCATAATTTGTAAGTTTCCAAAAACTGGCATCGGGTGTTATCACCCAAATCGCTTGCCTTCTCTATGGGTATTGGCCCAATTATGCAAAATGTATTACGATAGCTAAGAGAATGCCAGTTAGGAACAGCGTTAATATAAAAGAGAGGGAGAAACAACAAGACAGTGAGAGAGAGAGAGAGAGAGAGAGAGAGAGAGAGAGAGAGAGAGAGAGAATTAGTCACAGGAAGAGTCTCCAACAGCAGCCGTAACACGCTCAAAGTTTTAATCAAAGCGCTCCCATAAAAATCTTCACCTATGACCTGACCTCTACACTCTTGCCGGAAACTCGACAGTTCCGGTGACGTCATAAGTTCTACCCTCAAGGGAAGGAATTAAGTCAATCCATCACACCTAAAGGACGGCGTTAGATTATCTACAACCAATATGAATGACCAACACGAGGGCCAAAAAGCATATCCCCGCCTATTCTAGGTGGGACATTCTCCTTTGTAGAATCTTCGAGAAGCCCAGCAGCGAAGGAGAGCACCAGTTGGAAAAAGAAAGGGCTGCCGCACAGCTCTGACGAAAGTAGGTCAGCTACCCAAAGAGAGCAGTTGCTGTTAACCGAACTTCAAATTGATTCGTAGTCTTCATTGTTAAACTTGCATCTGTGACTGTATCATTCTAGTGTGAATGAAGGGAAGAAGCTTGCACTGCATCTCATTTAAAGACTCCTGAGAAACTCAAACTAATAATATATATATATATATCTATATATTTATATATTTATATGCGTATATATATATATATAATATATAGATATATATATATATATATATATATATATATATATAATATATATATATATATATATATATATATATATATATAGTACATACTATATATATATATATTATATATATATATATATATATATATATATATATGTATATATATATATATATATATATATATATATATATATATATATATATATATATATATATAGGTTATGATATAAATATCTATATATATATATATATATATATATATATATATATATATAATGTCTTTTTACAGTAATAAATAGTTTTATAATATGTAGATAAACGGCCCGTAAAAACACTATTTCAAGTTTGTAACATATATTTCAAGCACTTCCTTTTGTGCTCCTGATCACTGGTAAAATATGGACATAGGATGTCTTACAGGAGTATATATACACAAAAATAGTAGTGTAAGTGTGGCAGTAAATCTCTGTTGGTGGACCCCGGAAGGGTGGAAATTAAACTATTTCATGGTGATTTCTGGCCTCATTAACTCCCGTCTGGCAACTCGTCCAGTGGTCGGAAGAACGTTCTTGGACACCTGCTATAGGAGCGGCCTAAGGATTAGTTTGTCGATGTCATCCGATTTCCAGTGTCCTCCTGACAGGTTCATATTGTTGGTTTGATTGATTATAGCAGATTCCAGCATTTTCCTTTGTACGGACAGCTACTTTTGAAAATCAGCCCCACCCTTGTCCAGTTCAAATAAAGTATGGCCTTTGTCCCTAATATATAGGAAAATTCCCAGAGTTCTCTGTTGCATATCGCACTGATCTTTTGTGTTCCGCTAAAACTTTGCGAGATGGATCTACCGGTTTCCCAAACGTAAATCTCATTACAATTGCTACACGTGTCTTCTCTTTTATTTATGTATACGTTAATGAGCGAACTCCCGATGGATTTGGGATAATGGAAAATAAAAGGATTGTTTATTAGAACCTGTTGTTATGTGGCTTTCACCGTATGGAATTCGCTTTATTTATAGCCTTGTCGATAATGTATCGTAGGTAAGCAGTTTCATTAGGTGTTGGCGGATCGTGTTGAATTCTTTATCTACGTACCCATTTGAAATCATCCTAAACCCCCCGAGGAATAGGTTGCACCCGACCATGGTATTTACGGATACATCGTGGTAACTTAGGAAAATGAATATATGAAACAACGAAAAGTATGGTTTCCTCCGTGTTCAGTGAATGCATATCTATTCTGCTCTATTATGATTAGTACGTCCAGAACGGCAATTTCCCGTCCTTTTCCCATTTTGTTTTAAATTTTATAGTCGGAACTAGCGAATTTAGTTGATTGAAAATGCATTGAAATATTCCCCAGCTATATCCTAGTAAGTAAAAATATCATCTACGTATCTAAGCCAGACCATGTTGCGGGTTTGATAGAGGACAAAATTTCTGTTTCGAAATATTCCATGTGTAGTTTTGCTAGAAGGGGGAATAGGGGACTGCCCATGCTACAACCTATGTTTATAAAATTACCATTGAAAGAGAACACCTTGTTAGCTACACCAGAGGTTGATTAGTTTATCGTTTCGTCAATACTAAGAGGACGAGTCGCGAGACGGGAGTTAATGAGGCCAAAAATCACCAGGGAATAGTTTCAATTTCCACCCTACCTGTGTCACCTACAGAGACTTACTGCCACACCTACTTATGCTTTTGTATATATAATCTTTTAAGATATCCCATGTCCATATTTTTCTAGTGATCAGGAGCATCGAAGGAAGTACTCGAAATATGTGGTGCAACGTTAAAATAGTGTTGTATGGGCCTTTTAGCTTCATACACACACACACACACACACGCACACACACGCACACACACATATATATGAGATAAGATATTATATATATATATCTATATATATACTTTATATAATATATAGATTTATCTATCTTATATATATATATATATATATATATATATATAGATAGATAAATAGTTATTATATATCGAACATACATATATTATCTATATATAGAATTATATATATATATATATATATACATAACAGTTTTGTGTTTGCAAACCTCAATAACTTAAGTCGTAAGTGAACTGAAAATTTTGCTAATTTGCTGCTATAGATGTACGTTTTTTTTTATAAGGGTGTCTTGCAGATTACAGAGCAACACCAATAAAACTGTTGGTGAAAGATTTGTATCGATCTTGTGAACAGTCGTGTCTGTTGATAAGATACGATAATCTATAAGAAATAAAAAAAAAAAAAAACATAATTACTGACTTCCTAAGAGCTTTTATCTTATTTATTTCACATATTTCCTTACTGCACATTTTACACTCAAACCCAGCATCGTCAACATCAAAAACCTCACGCTCACCACCTTAATTAACGATATTAGATTATGGAGACTTTACTCTTTGTTCAAGAAAAATACCTGCATCCCACTACACCTTCCTTGGCCTGACGGTGCGACATCTGTTGGGTGCTTAATTTAGTTACTTTGCTTAACTGCTTCTGTTTCATAGTCGCGGATTCGTGTTCGCTCTGGATCACCGGAGGGAACGAACTTTTGTGCGCCATAGTACATGACCCTCTCTAAAGGCGCTTCCCCGAGAATGCCGTTGGTAGTTGTTCGGCAATTTGGGTCTTTTCCTGGTTTACTAGAAGTAAAGTTTAAAAGTCTTCGGTTACTTTCTAGATTAAATTATAGCACCATTACAACATGCCTTTTAACAGGTATGCAAAGCATATTCCAGTAGTTTTGATAGGTAGCATGTATTTTTTTTTTTTTTTAATCGGGAATTGTCGCTGCAATTATTACAGAGGTGTATATGAAAGTATTTTGTTTTTGTTTTAGTCCTTAATCTAAATTTGTAATGCTTATTGTTTCTAAAACTCATGGATATTTGGGAGGTATGGATTCAAAAAACGCATGAGTCATAAATGTATTTCAATGGGATAAATAGCAATTTATATACCAGATAACTTTTAATCATCAATTAATGGACTATAAGAGTCTGATTTAAAAACAAAGAACCTCCTTTTGTTATATCTATCGATGGTGATTACCAGCCTGCATACAATAGATTTCATTATAGAGCAAATCATTGAAATGGATTTGGATAATGACAGTCATCATCCCTAAATGATTGTTCTGCCGCACGGGTCCAGTCCAATTGTAGTCTTATCTTATCCAGGTAATGAATAATGTACATGATGCTATTATCTTTTGTTCTTGAAATATTTCTTCAGTATTAAACTCTCTTTTTAAATCTGGTTAAGTACATTTCGTGGTCGGCTTTCATAAAATGCAGCTTTCCTGTTTTATCTAATGTCATTTCATATGGAAAGTAATGCATTCCCAAAGGATATTATCGAAACATATACTGAGATAGAATTGCGTGGAACAAAAGGCTATGGCAAATGCAAGTTGATAGCGTATTTGAGAGGAGTTAAATCTTAATGCCGTTTGCAGTATAACTGATTGATGCCGACTTTTGCACTTGCCAGTACGTAAGGTATAAGTAATATTGTCTGATAGTTTTTAATTGTTATGCAGATCAGAAGATGCATAAAATAAAGGAATCATCATCAGATGTTATCTTCTGCTTTGATGATTATCTACAAGTCGCATCCATACGATTATACTAAAGGAAGTTGCTTGGATATCTAAAAAGAATAAACATTTATTTTGAGTTCTAACATAGGATAAACTATGAGTATGACAAATGGCAACGTGATCTACAAGCTTTTCTATCCCCCATGAAAATAAACCCGAATGTCTGAACCATTTAATATATTATTTTTTATTTCAACTTCTTCCACGAACGCCTTGGGATGATTTGCCAGTCATTAACATAGAACATGTTTTGAATCCAGTAAAGGTACCTGTCTCAGTCAAGTTGTTAATTAAGGATGCTTTTTGTCATAAATATGTGAATTGTTTTGGTGAAAGTTTTCAGTTATCGTTTAACATATTTAACCCAAAAAAAGGGGAAATAATCTTAAAACTGAAGATGTTCAGCAAATTTAGGACCAAAGAAAAAAGGAAATGAAAAAATAGTAAGTTACTCAAATCAATAACTAACTCTTTCATAAAGATATACGAAAATAAATCTGTTCAGCTACTTCTTTTTGGTTTTGTCTTTGATTTCGTTATTTTGAATATAAAGTTCTAAATAATTATGAAATAATATAAATCAATATTAATAAAGAAACAATAGTGATACTGATAAATCCTCCGCTATTCTTCTGGGAGATGGCTGCTTTTTCATTACGCATCGTTAAACACCTGATAAAGCTTAAAAAAATCCTTCAGTGACGTATTCGGAAAACGGAAGTTTTGAATATTAGTTCGGCAGGTTCATCAAGATTTGCAAATTCTTGCAAAACGGTGTGTTTTATTTGATGGAGGGGGGATCAAATTATAAGTTCTGTTATTTTGGGTTGAAAGGTATACAGGTATTCTGAATCGACTTCCTTATGATTTATTTTTTATCGACGCTCATAACCACACTCTTATTACAAAATAGTTTCCAGTATTACTTTTCTTCTGGCGAGAGAGAGAGAGAGAGAGAGAGAGAGAGAGAGAGAGAGAGAGAGAGAGAGAGAGAGTCGGGGGGATGGGGGGAGAGTAAAGCTATATAAGAATTTCTCCATTTCATGGCATTCTCTGTTGATTACGTAGTATGCATAAAAAGTTTGATGGCCATGGAAGTAGGACTCACTTCTCTTCCGTCATAATTTTTCTATATATTCTGGACAAAAATATCAGTAAGGAAGAGGGGATTGTCGTTTATATATTTCCTAGTTATTCACAGTTTTAAATGCAGTCTTGTTAAGCTGCTTGTTTCTTCTGTATGAGGTTTTAATTAAAACCAAACAGTGAAATTTTCTAATCTTCCTAGATTATCAATATTCAGTGCGGTTACACATTCCTTTGGAACTAGCTGCAAATGACATCAACTTGCTAAGAAGCTTCCAAAAATAGAGTACAATGTATATGAAAATAATATATTATAGCATAGAGTAAACATAATATATAGAACAAAGTATAGAGGAACATAGTAGAGAGAAAACCAAATAAACAAAAGAGTAATGATGCATAGCACTTTTAAATAACATTTTAGCCAAAGGAACGTCAATATTCAAAGGAGCCAGGAAGACTGTTCTAACATTGCTACACTGGACTGGAAGACCTCTTGTATTAGGCAGTGTGGCATCGTGTCATATCAACAGAATTTAGGTTTAAACACCATGGAATGATTAGTTCATACGTATTCCAAAGACCCGGACAGGGCAATGTAACTTAAGAGAAATTTCCGAGCATACTTGGTATTACCAAACATGACATCAAATCAGGCTGAAGAAATGCCAAGAGAATTAAAGACCTGAAATATTTTATACCAATACTAGTATTTCTGTAATTATAGGACTTTTCCAGCAATATCAAATTATCTGAATACATCACTAAAAAGACTATTGGTAATACCGAGCTAAATATGGTAAAACTTGGAATAATTAAGTTCTTCATTATTCATACTCAATAATTAAGTTCTTCATTATTCATACCCACTTTGTCATGTAGTAGGAAATCGTTACGAGATAGGTTTATCCATAACTACTTAATTTTGTCGAAGGCTATCTTCAACCCCAATTAGCTTAATCATGGACCACTCTTCTAAATCCCCATCATTTTTAGCAACCGCTTTATTTTCTGTTTTTAAAAAATAGATAACTAAATGACAATCAAACCATCTACAATACTTACATACAAGGTAAACTATGCATCATGCCATTATTAAAGACTAAATACATGATAGACTATACATGTTCCTTGCAAAACAACATGCACGAAGGGTTTAGACTTGTTAAGAAGTGCTCCATTATCAGTTCTCTGTTCAGTTAGATAAAACGTCTGAGCGATACAATAAATATACCCTCCAATTCCTTGTTTAGGAATTGTGTATAATAGAACCTTACAGTTAAACGAGTAACAGGTTATACTTAAATAGGCCTCTGTACATCTTTCTACTGGAACAACAAATCTAAAAGATCATCATGAGCATACTTCCTGTTGGGGATAAGTGTACACGTTGAAGATCTTCTAAAAATGCTAAAAAATTAATTTTTCTGCAAACGCAGAAACCACTAGAAGATTGGGAATAGCTCTTTGATTTCTGCAATCTGCAATTATACAACCCTTTGAAACAAGCATAATGCAACATAGCTTCTTATCAAGAAACAATTGTAGTAGAAAAGGAAACGATAAAATATACAGGGTTCAAGAAGCATTCCAGAAATCTTAAAATTAATGAGAAAATCTTTCTGAATCTTCGTCACGTCTAAGATCTTAACTTCCACTGAATGAAAAACATTTAAATGAAAGGAAAAAAAAAAAGGGTTTTCCAGTCATCACCTAGAACGTCGAGAGAAAATAAATATACTATAAATAAATATGGAGGGTTATTATTATGTTTAGCCAAGACAATACCCAATCAACACTGCACTTCGTAATCTATTATTTACAGGGACGAAGGAAATAAATGCAGTATTAATCCGGTGTCTGCTTCCAATCTATCATAATAAAATTCAATGAATGCACTTAAAAACTACGATTCTCCAGATAGAATAAGTATAATCTAATAAAGTTGGGCAATATTTTGGAAGAGACGAACAGACAATCGCTCAGACAAACCCAAGCAGACAAGGACGTATAGCTTTTTACCTTTTTTCCTTTTTCTTAATCAGTACGAAGGGTGCCATATAAGAATTCATATACTGAAACAAGCGCCTAATTTTTGTTATAGAAGTATATGAAGAAAAAAAAGTAAGTTAATGATTTGAGGAATTCATAACTTTGACTACTATTTTCTTATTCAATTTTAAGTTAAATGTATAGTACCATGTCGAGATATGGATAGCGAGTTTTACAGATTACAAAAAATAAATAAATAAATAAATAAATAAATTATTCGGTTTCAGAGTGAATGAATGATATTTCTATACATGGTTTGGGTCACTGAACGCTTCGAGGTCTGAGACCACCCCATTACCAGAAAAAGGAAACTTCTCGTAATAATTGGTCATTTGCAATGGGGATATTTCACATGGAAAAGTGCTGATGTGAAGAAAGTTCTTAAAAAGATGTAATGAGTAAGAATTGGCATTATTTACTCAGGTGGATAAACTATGCCCACCCACAGGGAAAAAATACTGTGATGGGTATGAAATGTTGAAGTATGAGGATGATACTTTGGTCCATCTACCTCTGAGCGTCAATGCCTTCGTATGCAAAAGTAGCATCCTTACTAATTTCAGAAATGAGCTAGTGGGTACTGCAATTTAAAACAAAAAGACAAGATTATTTGAATAACTCAAGCTAGGTAAAAAAAATAATTGGGATAAATATTTGCTGACTAAAAATGATAAACATTTTCAAAGTATATTAAGCGTTTTGCCAAAGTTACTGCTAGTCTTATATTTTCTTGAAATGTGATAAAATTCTATGGATCAATCTTTAAAAACGACGTTTAACTAAAATAAACAAAGCTTTCGCCGAATGCGTAGCCACTGAATAAAAAAAAAACCGCAAGGAGAAAAGAGAAACAAAAAACATAATACACGATAAAATTAGGATCAGAATAGCATGGAAAAAACAATTTCTAGATTGACAAGCGGATGTTAATATGCTGTGCACTAAGCCCAGGGTGACTGAAGCCTTTCTAACGCTTCAAGGTACCCAATTACAAGAAGCAAAACTCGTCATTAAAGAAATTGTCATTTAAAATATGCATATATTTTCATTTTAAAAGTGATGTGATATTGATCTATAATATAATACTCTGCAATGGTTTCATAAAGTAGGTTGAATAATGGTAGTAGTAGCATTCAGTGGGACGAATGGATACCATCTTTGTGACCATTTAGGTGATAAGTCTTTTACGTTTTGTAATATTTTTTAACTTCATTGAGTGCTCTCTTGAGAATAATATCAAGAGTATAAGTTTCGTCTAAGTTTATAAATAAATTTCCATTAAAGTTTCTATCCTAAGTTGCGTTTCATTCTTCTGTACTCTTTAATCAGTACTGAAAACTGGAAGCATTTTGTTTAGTCCTGAGGTCCTACTGAAGTATGATTTATTTATTTATTTATTTATTTATTTATTTATTTATGATTTATTTATTTATTTATTTATTTATTTACTTTATTTATTTATTTATTTGTTTCCATGTTTTTTTTCTCTATTCCTATGAAAAAATGGAGCAAACACTTTTATGTATTTTGAATCGTATGAAACCGCTATTTTATAAGCAAAGAGATCGAAGTGTAAAAAAATTGAATCCATAACAGAAGTCAGGAATATCTTTTTTATTGTTATTTCCTATTAGCACTGCTGTTGAAAACCCAAGCATTTTGTTGCGTCTGGTGGATAAACGTGTGCATACTAGCTGAGCGTCACATCTTGGAAACCTCACATGGCCCACAGATTGGCCCATTTAGGTCACCACTTTCCCATTCCCATGAGGACAGTGAAAACACAGAGTAGGGTCATTTTAGTCATTGTGCTCTAAAGATGCCTCGATGTTTATACCAAGGTGATGCGCTGCGGATATATTCTTTGCATAGTATTGAAAATGTCTATGAAATGTATTCTCCTAGAAACTCTGAGTGAAATTATCAGACACATTGCGATGGGAGGGAGACGAGATTTAGGATAATTGAAAGGTGATACGAAAAGTGATTGTCACATAGTTTTTACTGTTATTACCTATTTAAAGTAAAATAAATAGAGTATCTCTATTTTGTTTATCATTTTTGGGCCGTGGGTGAGGGGGGCTCGAGGGGCTAAGGATCTATGAAGGTTGATACTTATGGCATATGGGAGGGAGAAAATTTATTTTTGTTTATCTTTAGATAAAACCCTTCATAAGGTGATCACTAAAGTATATTTTCTAACTAATTAATTGTGGATGAGAAATCGGTGCAGAAATCTCCACAATATTAGCTACCTTACACTCCTGTATCGAGTGCATCGAGATCCTCTGCATATTTACAACATTCAGCTTTATCTTGCGGGTGCTCGCTGGTTTTTGAATATTAGGACTCTCTTCTACAGTATTTTTACACATCAATTATCAAATACCTTCTTTGTTTGCCTATGTTTACTCTTTCCTAACAGACCAAACGATATACGAAAAAATCATTGACCTCAGAACCAACATAAAAACCGTCTTGATCTCTTCGTTCATACATACTCGGAAATTTATATCTTCATGTACATACCACCATATTTCCCATCCTTTCGGTTTTTCATGCACTACATAGACTAGGGAAAAGTATTCAAACGTAAAGTGTCAACACTATCCTTTCAACATCCAAGTTTCACTTCCTCAAAGGCGAGTTATATCAAAACTCTTTATGGATTTCCACTGATTTCCAGAGACATTCAAGTCTTTTCCACTTTTTTGGTGCACTAAACTACATTTTTATGATTCACTAACAGTGACCTTCCTCTTCCCTTACTTAATTACTATCATTCGCTTACGTCTGCTTCTTTATGCAAATTAATCACTTACATTCATACACCATCCACAATTCATTTCTCAGTCTTCCTTATTCCTCTTCATTTTCAAAACCTTAAGATGCATGCTCGGATTTACTTTCAAGTTTCTCCTTTTACTAATACTTTCACACACTTTCACAAATTTCCTTTGTTTGGTTTTTCCTATTCCGGTTGCATATTCCCAAGTTTGGAAGAGTTTAGGGATGGGAAAATTAGGACCAATCAAAGCTCGTGGAGCTGATCCATGGCGTCACAGCAAAGCACCGCTTTTAGCTACCACTCGGCTCATAGCCATGCTATCAGTCACAATGCCGAAGAAAAACTTCCCATTTCACAATTTACGGGGTGTATGACCTATACTTTTCAGTCAGATATATATAAAATATAATGTAACACTAATTCAACAACAATATATTCTTCAAATGAGAAACACCGTGAAATTTATGAAGCGTTGTTGGCTTTCTTCTCTTGGTAATAGTTGCTCAGTTGCATCTTAATTCCTGCTCGCAAAATCGATATTTACTGCATAAATTATATTTTTATGAGAGGGTTGCTAAATATATACTTGAAAATGCGTGTTTAATGCCATTATAAAGTGTTGCGACAACTTATGGGATGAATCAAACAATATACAAGATGGAAAAGTTGATGGTATGGTAAAAATGATGGTATATGTACTGTAATTAGCACTACAGATACAGACAGGAGGCCAAGAACGAACTTCGCGGTACTTCGACTACCATCAAGAATCTTGGACTTTGAAAGTGACGACTTTAAAGCATGGAGCATGGAATGTATTTCAGGAGTTACTGCCTATTGTTTCAGGCTATAAAAAGGTATTATGTTCAGTACTAAAATAATAAACTGCTTTGTGCTTAAATGAAATGTGGATGATACAATTTTAATGAGAAATTTATGCACTCCGTAGGGGGATAGTGCCGTCAGTACACCTCATTCTTGGTGGAATTTAGCATTGCTTAAGGTTCTTTGCAGTCCTTCGGCGCCTAGCTGCAATGCTGCTTTATTCATTTTACTGTTACCCCCGTTCATATTCTCTTCCTTTATCTTATTGTCCGCCCTCTCCTAACCAATTGTTTCATAGTTCAACTGCAAGATTTTCCTCCTGTATAACACCTTTCAAACCTTTTTCTGCCAATTTCGTCAGCTATGAATGGCCTTAGTTGCCCCATTATGCTTGGCATGATACCAAAAATCGTATATGTAAAAAGAAAACAAATTTATGCACTTAATTTAAGGCATAGGTACATTTGGTCATACATGTGAGCTTGTATGAAAAATATTAGTAAACTCATAATACGACCGTAATCCGTGGCTTTAATCAATACAGTGATTTGTATAAGATTTTATGTTGAAAGAGTTGGAAAAAGTGCATCCATATTTATTTTAAACGATATCGCAATTCCAATAAATTCATGCATCAATTACTGCTCTGGGTTCAACTTAGTAAAAAGTCTACTGTAATCAGTTAGTAGGTAGTACTATTCTGTACTCCTATTAATTGCTAACAAAGTATTACAAACTAATGAAATACTCATTTTAATTCTTTGCACACAATGAATGACAAGTACGAAAGGTTTTACTAAGAAATTAAATAAATTAAATAATCAGTGTTTCGTATGCAATGAATTTTCAGCAAAAATCACATAACGGCTTGCTAAAGATATTCAATACTGAATTGTATTATCTTTTCACTTGTTGTACACAATATATGAAAAGTAAAAATCAAAAGCAAATTTTTCAATTTTCAATAAAAAAAACTTTTTTAAATATTTGTAAACAATGAATGACAAGTACCAATCAGGTAAGGACAATATGGAAGGTTTTATGAAAACGGAATCCACCTCAAAAGGGAAGTTTTTACCACCAGCTTATAAAGTACACATTGAAAAACAACCACATTCAGATAACTACTCACGGATGAGTTGTCAAGTAACTATATTTGGTAACAGTAGTTTAACTTAGATCACCAAAATAACAATATCGTAGGTTTTCTTAGGTTTCCTTAAGGGCACATTAGCTCTTGAAATAATTTATTGAATGAATGTGATACTGCGTCTCTGTAAATAGTAGGGACTATATCAGTTTGATTCCTAGTAATGACCAGTTATATTGCTGGGATACAAAATGTATAATGTCATACAAGCCGTAAACTGTAAAATTGAGAAGTAAGTATTTCTTCAGCATCGTGACTGGTGACAGTAATGGATATGGACCTGAGGAGGGAAGCTGAAAAGGAAATATGCTTCCCGGTCAGCACTGTTCCATTGGCAAGTATCAAAAATTCTACATCTAGTCAGATATATTTTATCCCACAATTTTGCATCCTACAATTATTGGTCTTTCTTGACTTATTGCATCACATTCTCACACAAGATAAAAAAAAAATACTTTATAGACATATGTCCCTTATCTGATACTTAATTTTCTTCAAAATTAATGACTAAAATGACCTATTTCCATCATTTGAATCAATCAGTATCTTACGTTATATACCATAAAATATATAGTCAAAGAAAATTTCTCCTCATTGCTCAGTCTAATATACCAAAATATTTTGGTTCATGTCTGTGTACATCATGTACACTTTTTTTCACTTGATTACTTCATAAAAAAATTATGACATACATTCTCCCTTTTTCTAGAATGGCACTGCTCTTCCTTATTCCTCTTCTGCATCTGTCATACATTCATAATCAAAGTATCATAATATTCGTTCCCTTTAATCGCGAGGTCTTTATGTTTTCAAGACTTAATTGCTTCTTTATGCCCTCACTTGTCACCTACACTAGTATTCTTCCAATCAATTCAATGATATCAAAGTTCATGTATGATGATTTGGGTAAAAAACGCTAAAATGTACTTCAGCGTTGTGTTACATCCAAAACAACATTTTAAAAAAAGGTGGGAGTATCTAGAGAGGAGAAAAAGGAAAGGGCGAAGGTAGCGGGAGGAAGGAAAATGTTCCAGCTTGGACGTAGGTAAATAATAAATCCAGCCTCCATTATCAGCCAGTACTCACAGACGAGTATTCTTTCACCAAATCAGATATGAACATAGATCCAAATATTAAATAGATATGTGTGAAAGGAAGCGCATTTTGAGCTGAATTAGGTTTCCCATTCCAAGAATCCTTAGGGAGGTCAGTTTGCGGGAATGTTTGATATTTAGTGATAGTAAACGCCCAAGACCCTCTGAGCTTGTTTTACGTACGATGTTGTTCCTAATCCAAAGGTTATAAGACCAAAGGAGTGTTTTCCGATAAAGAATGGATTGAAAAGTGACCGGGAGAACGAACTGGGAGGAGGAGGGCAAAAGGCTCAAAGGAGGATAGGAAAGCAAAGCCGATATAAAACCTTCCTTTCATACTTGTGAATAGAAGCTCACCCTCTATTTCTGTTCGCTGTTCTTAGTCTTTGCGTTCATTTTTGGTAAAATGACCTTGATACTTCGACACCATTATGTGAAACAGTGGTTAGTTGGAAGAAAAAAGTTATATGAATTCAAAGGATTCAAAGGGCGGTTTTGTGCCATTGAGAGTGGTCCCAGCTGACAATGCAGTGAATGCAAAAATCCTTAGAAAATGATATTAAAGAAATCCTTCTTTTCATACAGACTTTCGAAATCTTGAAATTCAAGTCTTTGATCGGTATGCCGGATGGGAAAGGAGAATAACTTCATCTTATTTCTTACTCGGATTTTCAAAGAATTTTTTGATAAAATCGGATAGAGAAAATATTCGAAAATCGAGATCCAGGTGTTGCACAATGGCCGTTAAATTTTC